>NW_027152702.1:0-30965 GCF_040937935.1 Hyperolius riggenbachi
TTGTTTAAAGGAGAACTGAAGTGAGAGGGATTTTGAGGCTGCCATATATAATTTCTTGTAAACAATGCAAATTGCTAGGCTGTCTTTCTGACCCTCTGCCTCCAATACTTTTAGCCATAGTCCTTCCGGACGCTTGGAGGAAGTACTAGGAGGCTGGGAACGTTTTTTTTTTTCACAATGATCGTGCTGCTTATCGGAGAAGCAGCGGATCATTGCGGGGCTTAGATCAATGGACGGGAATGGATTTTCCCGTTCATTGATCTCCGGGCGAGCGGCCGGCGCCATGTTTACGAGTGGGAGTGCGCGCTAGAGCGAGTGGGAGCGCGGGCAGCGGCAGGAGCGCGGAAAGTACGGATTTCTCCGTCCCTGGGGGTGAAAGGATGGAAAAAGGGACGGAGAAATTCGTACAGGCGGGGGTAAAGTGGTTAAAGCACAGCAGTGTTCTCCCCAGAATTTTTTTCCAGCCGGGTGGCATGAAAAAGTAACCAGATGGCATGAGAAAGTAACCGGGTGGGGCGAGATGAGAGAATACAGGGCCGGTGCTTCTGTGCGTAACTTTGCTTACAGCATAGTAGGAGGTAAGCTGATAACAGGCGTGTGCTAACCAAAACTAGGCGGGTGGAGCACCCGGCTAAAAGAGCCTGGGGAGAACACTGCACAGTTCCCCAATCCTATCCTCAAGGCCCACCAACAGTACATGTTTTGCAGAAAACCACAAACCTGCATAGGTGAGGTAATAAGTTTCTCAGCAGAGCTGAATACCTCTGTGGATTCCAACAAAACATGCACTGTTGGTGGGCTTTAAGGACAGGGTTGGGGAACACTGCTAAAGGACCACTAACGCAGAAAATTGTAACATTTAAAATACACGTGTATAAGATGTATCTTTCTCCTAGAGTAAAATGCACCATAAATTACTTTTTTTCCTATCTTGCTGTCACTTACAGAAGGTAGTAAAAAGCTGACCGATGTGACAGGTTTTGGACTAGCCCATCTCCTCATGGGGGTTTCTCAGTGTTTCCTTTATTCTTTACAAAAGCATTCCTTGGAAAGGATCTATACAAAGATGCCAGCCAACCCCCTTACTCGCTCGAAAACTATTTTGGCAAGTGGACTGAGTCACTGCGTTCAGGAAGTGCTTTTGAAAGCATAAAAACCCCTGAAAATACCCCATGATGAGGTGGACTAGTCCAAAACCTGTCCGATCTGTCAGGCTTTTACTGCCTACTATAAGTGACATCAACATATTTATTTTATTTATTGTATTTATAAAGCGCCAACATATTACGCAGCGCTGAACATTAATTTAGGTTACAGACAATATTTAGGGGTGACATACAGCAATATGACAATACAGGAATAATAGAAAACCAGATCACACGGCACAGTATGAGTGCCAGGTAATGCTTAGTCATTGGATTGAGCATGTAGATTAGGCAAGTTAGGTTCACTCAGATGCATAGCATGGGTTCACAGTAATGGAGGTGCATGATCAGGTAGGACACAAAAGGAGGAGGACCCTGCCCAAAGGCTTACAATCTAGAGGGAGAGGTAAGGACACGAACGTTAGGGGACCAGAGTTCAGCTGTAGGTTTAGAGCACTTGTGAGGGGTAGTAGGCCAGAGTGAAAAGGTGAGTTTTGAGGGCTTTCTTGAAGATGTTGAAGGAGGGGGCTGCCCTAACATAGGAGAGAAGTAATTTATAGTGCATTTTACTCTGGGAGAAATGTACTACCTATACATGTGTTTTAAATGTTACTGCTTTTTGCAGGGGCTTGATTCTGTAAAGCGTGATAACTGCGATCACAGCAGTTATCACGCGAACAGCGGTAGTTCTAGTGATAAGCGAAGGTTATCGCGCGATGACGTGTGCGTTTCACGTGATCGTGCGATAACCTTCGCTTATCACGTGAACTACCGCTGTTCATATGATAAGCACTGCGCGCAGCCAATAGCATGATAACTGCTGTGATAGCAGTTATCACGCTTTACAGAATCAAGCCCATGAAGCGCTTTTCTTAGCGTTTTGCGATTGATTAGCGTTTTTTAAAATCGCTCCCATTCACTTTCGGAAAAATTGCAGCGATTTTCACATACGCGATTGCGAATTCGTGGCAATTTTTCTGCAGGTTTTTTAATGAAAGTGAATGGGACCAATTTTAACCACTTAACGACCGCCCACTGCACAGGGGCGGCCGGAAAGTGGATCCCGCAAGGACCGCCGCATGCACAGAGGCGGCGGTCCTTGTACGGGCATGGGCGGAGCGATCGCGTCATCCGTGACGCGATCCTCCGCCGGGGATCGATGGCCGGGGATTTAGCCTCCAGTCCGCCGGCCACTTGGCAGCGCCGACGGGTGGAGGAATACAAATCTCCGCCAATCAATGCGTATAAGGCACTTTGTTAGGTAAACAAAGTGCCTTATACATGCTTCCTCCTCGCCTCGTGGTCTCATTGTTCCAGAGACCACCAGCGAGGAGGAAGCCATAGTGAGTATACACTACACATTGTTGTTGTTTTTCTAAACAGTTCCCTGATCTCCCACCCCAGCCTTTAGACCCCCCCTGATCACCCCAGCAGACCCCTGCCAGCACCCTTGGCACCCCTCCAAAACCCCCACCTGTCACTAACTATCGACGCTATCCCCTACATTAGGTCCCTAACTGCCTCCTAATCACCCCTGGTCCCCCCCCCCTACCTTTAGATCACCCCCAGACCCCATCCCAGACTACCCCCCTGTATACTGTATACATCTGTATACAGCTAGCTTACCCCCTGATCCCCCTCTGATCACCTGTCTATCACCTGTCCATCACCCATCAGAGCAGACCCTAACTGCCCCGCGGGGGCAACCGATCACCTGCCCAGACCCTCGATTGCCCTCAGACCCCCTCCTGATTACTTCCCGTGCGCATTGTTTACATCTGTCCTCCCCAGCAATCACTAACTGATCTTCGATCAGTAACCCTCTGTGTCTGCCTCTCATCAGATCAGGACTCAGTCTGCCCCGTGCGGGCTCCTGATCAACTCCCCACCCCCTCAAATCGCCCTCAGACCCCCCCCCCCCCCCCCAATCCTCGTCCGAGTGCATTGTATTTGACTGTGCTGTGATTGTATTAGATTGTGCTGCAATTGTATTCGATTGTGCTGCAATTGTATTCGATTGTCCCGTGATCTGCTTCGATTGTCCCGTGATTGTTTGATAGCCTCCGAGACCCCACTTCCCACCAACCCCCACCCCCCATCACCTTCCGAGTGAATCAGATTTGATTGTGCGGTGATTGGATTCGATTGTGCTGTAATTGTATTTGATTGTCCCGTGATTGTTTGATTGCCTCTGAGACCCCACTTCCCCCCAACCACACACCCCCCCCCCCCCCCCACCACCACCACCACCACCTCCAACCACCACCTTCCGAGTGCATCAGATTTGCTTGTGCTGTGATTGGATTCGATTGTGCTGTAATTGTATTTGATTGTCCCGTGATCAGCTTTGATTGTCCCGTGATTGTTTGATTGCCTCTAAGACCCCACTCACCACCACCCCCAAACCCCCACCACCCAATATTCATCCCCCTGTTACTATCCTAGTGATCTAAAAACAGTGATCAGTGAACACTGACACTTTTTTAGTATCACTAGTGTTAGCAGTTAAGCCAGTTAGCTAGGCCCCTTTGTTAGGGTCAGTTAGTGCCCAGCCCACTGCACCGCATTCACCGATTAGTCGCCGATTAGCGCCATCACTGTCGCTAATCAGCATTGGTACTATATAGTATCTAGTGATCATTCCTGATCGGACAGATCTATAGCAGTACATTAGGGTCACCTTAGTGTAGGCTCCACTAAAAACGCAGTGTTTACCCGATCAGGCCTGATCGTTCGCCCGCACTTGTATTCAGCCGCCCCACTGTAGTGACAGATTTTTTTTTTCTGATCACTGCAAAAACACTGTACACTAGCTGTGGCGCTGTAAAGATCAGTTTTGATTTTTTTTTTTTTTTTTATCAAAACTCAGTGACCACAGCTTTCTACCTCTCAAATACTCCCTTTTGCTAGATAGGTGCTCTTTTTTTCTGGGTAGTCTCGGAGGAAAACCCCATAAATTTAGCAGTCCACAATGGCAAGAAGGGGGATTTCCGATGAGGAGGTATACAGGTACATGGACCAGTTGGATGAGAGCGTTTGGGAAGACTCAGCCGACGAATCATCCGGGTCCGAATTTGAACCTGTGGAAATCAGTGGTTCTCTGACCGAAAGTGATGACGAGGTTTTGGTCCCGGCTAGAGCCAGGCATACCAGACCCCATGTCGTTAGACTGCAGGTGGCGCAGGATCCGCCTCAAGGGCAGCAGGGTGGTGCTAGCGCTGATGAGAGTTTTCTTGGTGAGGCAGGCACCAGCAGCGCAGCATCTCCTGGACTTAGTACCAGTACTTCCGTAGACCCTGGTGAAGTGGTGAGCGCCAGCATGGAAGTTGAAACTGGTACGGTGGCACGTGCAGTAGTACCCCCGTCGCAGCCACCAAGAAGAAGACGGGCCCGTAGTACCCATAGACTCCCAGAGGTGCTGGCACATCCAGATTGGCAATCCCCTGATTCCGCTGCACCCGTAGTGCCCCCTTTCACCGCCCAGTCTGGAGTCCAGGTGGTGACAGCTCATCTAGGAACGACCCTAGACTTTTTGCAGCTGTTCATCACCCAGGTTCTCTTGGACTTAATTGTGCACCATCTGAACGCAAGTGCGGGGGGGTGGAGACAGTGTAACGATTAAGGAGGTTGGTAAAAATTCAAGTAGCCCATTTCATGTAAACAAAATTGGTAAATGTGGTGGTAAAAATATAAAGTGCATGGTAACCAATGCTCGGAGCCTTGCAAATAAAATAGACGTACTAGAGTTCATTCTGAATGACAAAGGCTATGACATTGTGGGAATAACCGAGACATGGATGGATGAAAGCCATGACTGGATAGCTAATTTAAAAGGATACAATGTGTTTAGGAGGGATAGAACAGGGAAAAAAGGTGGAGGGGTTTGTCTCTTTGTTAAGAATTCTCTTACAGCTGTCCTCAACGATGAGATGGAGGAAGATTGCGAAGATGTGAAGTCCGTTTGGGTAAATATTCATGGTGGAAATAAAAGTTGCCAATTGCTTATTGGGGTATGCTACAGGCCACCTCTTATTAATAAAGCTGCAGAACTGCGATTACTACAGCAGATTGAAAAAGCTGCAAGTAAAAATGAGGTCATAATTATGGGCGACTTCAACTTTCCAGACATTGACTGGAGTATTGAGGCTACCCATTCTGGTAAAAGCAGCAGATTTCTGGCAGCACTACAGGACAATTGACTCAAATGGTAACTGAACCAACTAGGGGGAATGCGTTACTGGATCTGATCATTTCTAATAGACCAGATAATGTATCAAATGTGCAGGTTCAAGAACATTTGGGAAATAGTGATCACAACATGATAACGTTTGATATGGTGACTGATAGGCCACGGGGCATCGGGACCACTAAAACTATGAATTTTAGAAAAGCAAAGTTCAATCAAATTAGGCAGGCACTAAGTTTGGTGAACTGGGATAATGTACTACAAGGGGAAGACACTGAAGGGAAATGGCAAGCTTTTAAACTTATACTCAATCAATATTGTAGTATGTATATCCCATATGGAAACAAAATATCTAGGAATAAAAAAAAGGCCTCTATGGATGAATAGAAAGGTTAAAGATAAAATGAAGAGGAAAAAGAATGCCTATAAGGTCTTAAAACAGGAGGGGACCGAGGCTGCACTAAGCAATTATAAGGAGTGCAATAAAAATTGTAAAAAAGAAATTAGGCAGGCAAAGATTGAAGCTGAAAAACAAATCGCTAAGGATATCAAATCTAACCCAAAAAGTACATTAACTCTAAAAAAAGAAAGGTTGACTGTATAGGACTCCTAAAGGATGAGGGTGGGAACTCAATGGTGGATGACCAAGGTAAGGCAGAGTTAGTAAATGCTTTCTTTGCTTCTGTCTTCACAAAAGAAACAGCACTGTTGCAAACTACAGAGGCGGAAGAGTCTCAATCTTCTAACTGTAATATTAAATACTTAACGCAGGAAGAAGTGAAGGCAAGACTAAATAAATTAAAAATAGACAAGGCACCTGGCCCGGATGGCATGCATCCTCGGGTCCTAAGGGAATTAAGTTCAGTTATAGATAAACCCCTTTATCTATCTTTTGTGACTCTCTTGCAACTGGCAGAGTCCCAGTGGATTGGCGTACAGCCCACGTTTTCCCATTATTTAAGAAGGGCAAAAAATCTGATCCAGGAAATTATAGACCTGTAAGCTTAACATCAGTTGTATGCAAACTATTTGAGGGGTTACTAAGAGATACTATACATGACTTCATAGTAGAAAATAATCTTATTTCTCAGCATCAACATGGGTTTACTAAAGACAGGTCCTGTTTGACTAACATGCTCAGCTTTTATGATGTAGTGAATGCTAATATGGATATTGGGAATGCTGTAGATGTGATATACTTGGACTTTGCAAAGGCCTTCGACACTGTTCCCCACAAAAGTCTGGTGCAAAAGTTGAGGATGCAAGGACTGGGGAAGAGTCTGTGTTCATGGACAGGGAACTGGCTAATGGACAGAAAACAAAGAGTTGTGGTCAATGGATCGTACTCAAAATGGGAGACTGTTAGCAGTGGGGTCCCACAGGGGTCTGTTCTGGGTCCAGTGCTCTTCAATTTATTTATTAATGACCTAGTAGATGCAGTAGTGAGCAATGTTGCTATTTTTGCAGATGATACAAAATTGTGCAAAATCATCAACTCTCAGGAAGATAGTGTCATATTGCAACAGGATCTGGATAGGATGGCTATATGGGCACATACATGGCAGATGAAATTCAATGTTGACAAATGTAAAGTCATGCATTTTGGACGTACTAATGGTCTAGCACCATACAAAATCAATGGTATACAGTTGGGGACATCAAACTTTGAGAAGGACTTAGGAGTACTCATTGACAACAAGTTAAATAATCGTACTCAATGCCAAGCAGCTGCAGCTAAAGCTAACAAAATTTTGGGATGCATTAAAAGGGAAATAAAAACTCGAGATGCTAGCATAATATTGCCCCTGTTTAACTGTCTAGTAAGGCCACATCTGGAATATGGAATTCAGTTCTGGGCACCACATTACAAAAAAGATATTGCAGTTTTAGAGCAGGTGCAGAGACGAGCAACAAAATTGATACGTGGGATGGAAGGTCTGACTTATCAAGAAAGGTTAGATAAACTGGGTTTATTTAGTCTAGAGAAAAGACGCCTTAGAGGGGATCTAATGAACATGTATAAATACATCAGAGGGCAATATAATAGCTTGGCGGATGAGCTTTTTGTCCCTAGGCCTTCTCAAAGGACTAGAGGATATGATCTGCGCATGGAGGAAAAACGTTTTAGCCATTTATTTAGGAAAGGGTTCTTTACAGTAAGAGTGATTAAGATGTGGAATGCATTGCCACAGGAATTCGTTATGGCAAACTCTATACCTGCATTTAAAGTGGGCTTAGATGCTTTCCTTGTGTTGAAAGACATCCATGGCTACAATTACTAGGTAATGCCTAATGATGTTGATCCAGGGATTTTATCTGATTGCCATCTGGAGTCGGGAAGGAATTTTTCCCTTTAGGGGCTAATTGGAACATGCCTTGTAAGGGTTTTTTCGCCTTCCTCTGGATCAACAGGGATATGTGAGGAAGCAGGCTGGCGTTGTACTTTATACTGGTTGAACTCGATGGACGTATGTCTTTTTTTTTTCAACCAAAATAACTATGTAGCTATGTGGTCGAGACCAACCGTAAAGCCACACAATTCATCACCGAGCACCCGGAGAGCAGCTATGGCCGTACTCGGGAGAAGTAGTACAATGTGTTTTGGGGTGTATTTTTACACATACCCATGCTGGGTGGGAGAAATATCTCTGTAAATAGACAATTGTGTGTAAAAAAAAAAATCGTCATTTACAGAGGTATTTCTCCCACCCAGCATGGGTATGTGTAAAAATACACCCCAAAACACATTATACTACTTCTCCCGAGTACGGCGATACCACGTGTGGCACTTTTTTGCACCCTAACTGTGCTAAGGGGACAAAAAGTTGAATGAGTACCTTTAGGATTTCACAGGTCATTTTGCGGCATTTGATTTCCAGACTACTCCTCACGGTTTAGGGCCCCTAAAATGCCAGGGCAGTATAGGAACCCCACAAATGACCCCATTTTAGAAAGAAGACACCCCAAGGTATTCTGTTAGGACTATGGTGAGTTCATAGAAGATTTTATTTTTTGTCACAAGTTAGCGGAAAGTGCCACTTTGTGAAAAAAAACAATACAAATCAATTTCCGCTAACTTGTGACAAAAAATAAAATCTATGAACTCACCATACTCCTAACGGAATACCTTGGGGTGTCTTCTTTCTAAAATGGGTCATTTGTGGGGTTCCTATACTGCCCTGGCATTTTAGGGGCCCTAAACCGTGAGGAGTAGTCTTGAAACCAAATGTCGCTGCATACCGATGCTGAGTGGGAAAAATACCTCTGTAAATGGACAATTGTGTGTAAAAAGAAAATCAAAAAATTGTTATTTACAGAGATATTTCTCCCACCCAGCATCGGTATGTGTAAAAATACACCCCAAAACACATTATACTACTTCTCCTGAGTACGGCAATACCACGTGTGGCACTTTTTTGCAGCCTAACTGCGCTAAGGGGTCCAAAGTCCAATGAGTACCTTTAGGCTTTACAGGGGTGCTTACAATTAGGCACCCCCCAAAATGCCAGGACAGTAAACATCCCACAAATGACCCCATTTTGGAAAGTAGATACTTCAAGGTATTCAGAGAGGGGCATGGTGAGTCCGTGGCAGATTTCATTTTTTTTTGTCGCAAGTTAGAAGAAATGGAAACTTTTTTTTTTTTTTGTCACAAAGTGTCATTTTCAGCTAACTTGTGACAAAAATTAATATCTTCTATGAACTCACCATGCCTCTCAGTAAATACTTTGGGATGTCTTCTTTCCAAAATGGGGTCATTTAGGGGGTATTTATACTATCCTGGAATTCTAGCCCCTCATGAAACATGTCAGGTGGTCAAAAAAGTCAGAGATGCTTCAAAATGGGAAAATTCACTTTTTGCACCATAGTTTGTAAACGCTTTAACTTTTACCGAAATTAATAAATATAGGCTGAATGTGTTTTTTTAATCAAAAACATGTTTGTCCACATTTTTCGTGCTGCATGTATACAGAAATTTTACTTTATTTGAAAAATGTCAGCACAGAAAGTTAAAAAAATCATTTTTTTTGACAAAATTCATGTCTTTTTTGATGAATATAATAAAAAGTAAAAATCGCAGCAGCAATCAAATAGCACCAAAAGAAAGCTTTGTTAGTGACAAGAAAAGGAGCCAAAGTTCATTTAGGTGGTAGGTTGTATGAGCAAGCAATAAACCGTGAAAGCTGCAGTGGTCTGAATGGGAAAAAAAGTGTCTGGTCCTTAAAGGGGAACTGAAGTAAGAGGTATACGGAGGGTGCCATATTTATTTCCTTTTAATCAATACCAGTTGCCTGGCAGCCCTGCTGGTCTATTTCTCTGCAGTAGTATCTGAATAACACCAGAAACAAGCATGCAGCTAGTCTTGTCAGATCTGACTTTAAAGTCTGAAACACCTGATCTGCTGCATGCTTGTTCAGGGGCTATGGCTAATAGTATTAGAGGCAGAGGATCAGCAGGGCTGCCAGGCAACTGGTATTGCTTAAAAGGAAATAAACATGGTAGCCTCCATATACCTCTCTGTTCAGTTCCCCTTTAAGGGGGGTAAAGCCTACGGTCCTCAAGTGGTTAAAAACCGCTAATCAATCGCAAAACGCTCAGAAAAGCGCTTCTAGTGTGAATGGGGCCCTCAGTGACAGTCCTTCCTTTATACAAGGTGGATAATATGCCAACAACAGACGTGACATTCGCTGTTCAGCACCATCCTTTTCCCTGTCATTATTTCAGTAGTCTAATTCAGTACTCTGGCATTCAAGGGTTTATTTTCAGTGCAATGTTTATTTTTGGCAGCTGAACTGTTGTGAAAATACTGAGACTCTGACCTCTGTTTTATGGCAGTCAGTCAAGTGTAGCGGTCCTCTCATTTTCCAAACATTCTTTTAACTCTGCTACATTTTAGTGTTACTGAAGAAAGAGGCTTTTCTTAAGGCCCATACACACGGGGTACGGCCGTCGCCGCAGCCACATGGCACGCGCGTGTTGCGGCGACAGGTCGCCCGTGTGTATAACGCGCGCGCCCCGAACCGTCACCCGTCGGAGCTGTCGCCAGGCGATTGACATGTTCAATCGCCGGCTACAGCTGTCGCCGCAACTTTGCCGGAACTGTCGCTAGTCCCGCGTGAGTATGCGGGCTAGCGACAGGAGACCTACGCAAGTGAATGGAGCATCCGGCCGAGGGGATGCTCCATTCACGAACAGCTTCCGCCGCGTCTCTGCCTTTCTGGCGAGACGTGTGGACAGCTGTCTCCGGCAGGGAGCTGTCGCTCCCTGTTCGCGTGCGCGCATGCTACGGGGGACAATTGTCCCCCGTGAGTATGTAGCTTTAGGATTACAAAAAACAGGGTTGCAGTATATTCATGACATTATTTCATGGCCAGAAATGAGGCTACGTGCCTGCTTTACCTCAGACACATTTTCTGTATTTTAATGCTGCTGCTGTCAATGCCATTTGTCTATGTCAGTGTGCCGTTGGGAGTGTCACATGATTCTGCTTCATGTTAGTTACAGCTACATTATTGTTTTTTGTTGGCACCGACATATTGCTGCCAGCAGCCAAATCAAACTGCTCCCATTATCAGTGCGCTTCCCTGCAGCATGCTCATTTGTGGCTGTATAAATATCACACTCAATTCAAGCAGAAATGCAGCAATATCACATAGAATTACAGCTGAAAATTACCCCTGGGATTATTGTGGAATTCTAAGGCCTAGTTCACTTTGGTCAGTTGCATTGCAGAATAATTCTGCATGTCATCTCACTGCCCATACAGTTCTATGGGCCTGTTCACAGTACTGCATTGTAACTGATAGACTAATTCCGAAGCCTGCATGCAGCAATTTAGCATTAAACAATGTCCAGTCTCCATTGCAGTTCACATACATTACAGCGCATGTGTTGTGCAACTGACCACTGTGAACCTAGCCTCAATTGGCCCAAACAACTGAGGTTCACAGTGGGAGTGGTTTTGCTTTCCCTGTAAAAACAGGAACACAACAAAGGGAAAAAGTCACATCGCATGTTATCTGCGCATTGCATTGCATACAGCAAAGCATGCAGTCAATGAAGAGTATGCTTCGCTGCAACTGTTAATGCACGTTATGCAGTAACATACTGCGCTGGGATTCTCTAGTCCCTTGGAACACATCACACCAGATGCACTCTAAACGTAGCATACAATTACCATTGCAGTGTGATTCTTTGTGTAAATATGCCTATTGATTGCACCACAATGCCCCACTGTGAACTTGAACTAAAGGTTGTTTTTCATTTATTTACTAGAACAGTTTTGGTGTTTTAGATATGGCCTAATTGATTCAAATGGCAACTTTGATATATATTATTTTTACTTTATTTCCCAGACAAACTCAAACTGGCCTTTCTTTGGGTTTCAAATTTTTTTTTTTTATGACTTATTTAATTTTATGTCAGAAAATTAACCCTCCTGGCGGTCTATTAAAAACCGGCAGCGCAGCAGGTTTTTTTTTTGTATTTTTTTTTAAATCATTTTGCTACATGATAACCGCCGTGCAGCGGCATTCCCCCCCCCCCCCCCCCCCAATCAGGAAATCCTGTTCAAAGAACGGGATTTCCTGGAGGGCATCCCCCGTCGCCATGGCGATGGGCGGGATGACGTCACCGACATTGTGACGTCATCGGGAGTCCCGATCCACCCCTCAGCGCTGCCTGGTGCTGATAGGCCAGGCTGCGCAAGGGGTCTAGGGGGGGGGGCGGCGCCGGCGGATAGCGGCGAATCGGCGGGGTTACCGACAGGAAGGTTAAAGCCATGAAATATACACTACGTCTCAATTTTCATGTATTATATACATATGTATATTTTATGAACAGTGCTACTTTAGATAAATTCCTCAAATTGTATTTGACTATTTATGACAACACTTCAATTATGTTACTGATATAATGTATCATAATAATACTTGATTTTTTTAGTGAGGGTATTTTTTACACTTTATGCACTTTTTTCTCCTTGTACAGTATAAATAAACATTTCAACAGTAAAAATAGGAATTAGTTAATAGGAATGCTAATTGACTATTATATCTTTTGAGGAGGTGGTCTCAAAAGTGTCTGTGATTAGAGTAGGTGACCAGCCATTACGGTATTTCCTGGATCATCTCCAGGACAGCATCCCTGACAGATGACCTTTCCAGCAGCATGTGGACAGGGAATGGTACCAAAAATTATGTAATTAATACAAATATGGAGAGGAAAAAGCACTTGCACAATATGCAGCAGGGGTGGATACTGCCACACTGGGCTTACCTGCAGCGTGCTCCAATGGTAGTCCACAATTTCAATCAGAAGAGACAAGACAAATAACATTTATATTGCGCTTTTCTCCTTGCGGACTCAAAGCGCCAGAGCAGAGCAGCAGCCACTAGGGCGCGCTCTATTGGCAGTAGCAGTGTAAGGGAGACTTGCCAAAGGTCTCCTACTGAATTAGTAAAACAGCAGGGATTAACAGTGGTTCATAAATTCTGTTTGTAATTTTAAATGTCTGTAACAAACATGTCTTAAATATATTGTATTGTAGCCAGCTATAATATGCTAATAAGGGGAGATATGTAACTAGTACAAATACCTGCTACATATTGCTCATGGGACATTGGAGTAAGACTTTTTATCCACTAAAACTTGATTTATCATTAGATTTTGTTACGATACGATCGCTTGACACAAGTTTAATGTTAGGCAGATCTGGTCATTAAGAAAATGTAATTAAGCTAATTTGCTACATGTTATGAGAGCCTTCTCTGTCAACTGTTGAAAAGGATGGAAAACAGGCTAGGAACTTCCTGCCTTGTAATTACTAAGTGTACATGTAAACACAGAGCTCAAGGTCAAGAGCATCATCATCCAGCAAGAACAGAACACTGGGAAAGACATCTGCAGAGTTTTCAGTTAATCATCTCTGTAAAGCTTTCCATACATTATCAGATGTTTTTAATGGCTTAGTCATGAATTTTGATATTCGCATCAAACTTAGCAGAAATGACTTGAGGACTGTGGTACTGCTGATCAATATGTGATCAAATTCGGCCAAGCTCTTTGGACAACAGAGTGCAGAGGGGCCATAGGCTAGAATTGTGGACAATGAACCATTGTGCAGGTTGTATTGCATTGAGCAGTACTATGCTAAAGGTGGGTACACATATCAGATAAAAGTATTTGGAAAATGAAAGATCACAGACCAATTTTACCCCCTTCCATGTAGTATGAGAGCTATACCTACACAGTCTGTTCTATTGAGCTGAGCTGCCCATCAGCTAAAACTATTTGCAAGATGCTGCACACATGCAAAAGATCAGTATCTGGAAAAGATCAGTTTCTGCAAAATGCATTCATAGTCTGATATCTGCAGATCTCGTGCACACCTTGCTTAACGGACATTCATCTGCAGATCAGATCCAACAGGATGGATCTTCAGATGATTTTCTGATCTGCAGATAAACGTCCGTTAAAGAGAAACTCCAACCTAGAATTGAACTTTATCCAAATCAGTAGCTTTTACATGAGAAATATGATGATTTTCACAAACAGACCATCAGGGGGCGCTGTATGACTGATTTTGTGCTGCAACCCCTCCCACAAGAAGCTCTGAGTACTGCGGTACTCTGGGCAAACTGCCACAATGTAACAATGTTCACAGACAGGAATTAGCTGTTTACAGCTGTCTCTAACAGCCAAAACAGCTAGGAGCAGCTACATAACCTGCCCACAGTAAAAATGTCACCATGTAATAAATGTCAGAATGTAAATCGGGGAGAGGAAAGATTTTACAATGAGCAAACACTGACTAAATCATTTATACATAATTATTGTAAAAATGAAGCACTTTTTTTACTACATTATTTTCACTGGAGTTCCTCTTTAAGTTGTGTATGAGGTCTGCAGATAACATAAACTATGAATGCATTTTGCAGAAACTAAAACTGATCTTTTGCAGATACTGATGTTTTGCATGTGTACAGCATCTGTGTGTGCAGCATCTTGCAAAGATTTTTATCTGATGGGGAGTTCAGCTCCATAGAATAGACTGTGTAGGTATGGCTCTCATACTACATGGAAGGGGGTAAAATTGGTCTGTGATCTTTCCTTTTCCAAAGACGTTACATCTGATGTGTGTACCCACCTTAGGAGAGGCTGTGGGTGCATATTGGAGCAGGCTCCTGCTGAAATGTGATGTAATGTCTACAGGATCTTCTCAAAAAATTAGCATATTGTGATTATTTTTATTTTCTGTAATGAACTGATAAACATTAGACTTTCATAAATTTTAGATTCAAATACACACAACTGAAGTAGTTCAAGCCTTTTATTGTTTTAATATTGATGATTTTGGCATACAGCTTATGAAAACCTAAATTTCCTATCTCAAAAAATTAGCATATTTCTTCCGACCAATAAAAGAAAAGTGTTTTTAAAACAAAAAAAGTCAACCTTGAAATAATTATGTTCAGTTAGGCACTCAATACTTGGTCGGGAATCCTCTTGCAGAAATGACTGCTTCAATGCGGCGTGGCATGGAGGCAATCAGCCTGTGGCATTGCTCAGGTGTTATGGAGGCCCAGGATGCTTCGATAGCAGCCTTAAGCTCATCCAGAGTGTTGGGTCTTGCGTCTTTCAACTTTCTCTTCACAATATCCAGATTCTCTATGGGGTTCAGGTCAGGAGAGCTGGCAGGCCAATTGAGCACAGTAATACCATGGTCAGTAAACCATTTACCAGTGGTTTTGGCACTGTGAGCAGGTGCCAGGTCGTGCTGAAAAATGAAATCTTCATCTCCATAAAGCTTGCCAAAACCACTGGTAAATGGTTTACTGACCATGGTATTACTGTGCTCAATTGGCCTGCCAACTCTCCTGACCTGAACCCCATATAGAATCTGTGGGATACTGTGAAGAGAAAGTTGAGAGACGCAAAACCCAACACTCTGGAGGAGCTTAAGGCCGCTATCGAAGCATCCTGGGCCTCCATAAAACCTAAGCATTGCCACAGGCTGATTGCCTCCATGCCACGCCGCATTGAAGCAGTCATTTCTGCAAAAGGATTCCCGACCAAGTATTGAGTGCATAACTGAACATAATTATTTCAAGGTTGACTTTTTTTGTTTTAAAAACACTTTTCTTTTATTGGTCGGATGAAATATGCTAATTTTTTGAGATAGGAAATTTGGGTTTTCATGAACCGTATGCCAAAATCATCAATATTAAAACAATAAAAGGCTTGAACTACTTCAGTTGTGTGTATTTGAATCTAAAATATATGAAAGTCTAATGTTTATCAGTACATTACAGAAAATAATGAACTTTATCACAATATGCTAATTTTTTTTGAGAAGATCCTGTAGAGGTCCAAGGTGGTAGTCCATGTCAACACCAGCTACAAATAGAATTATGCTAAAACTGGTAAATGTATGGCTAGCTTAAAATTGTAAGGAAATTCCTTATGATTGACAATATATATATATATTTCTGTATATTTGCAGGTTACCATCGGTCATCTCTATGCCTCTCAGAAGCTGATCATTGAGTCTTCAGGAAATTAGTAATGGTTGCAAATGGTCATCTTTCACGGAAAGAAAATTTCCTTTGGACGGCTGTTGAATTTTCTCGCCTCTTTCCTGCTCCTCGTGTTACATTTTGAGACGTTTGCTTGCTAGCTGCTGTAATTTTAACTATTCTGCCTCTGTATAAAATGGAAATTGCTCCAAAGTTTGGTTATTTAAGAATGTCAGAGTCTTCATGCTATGCTTGCCAGTGCCAAACTCTGGCATTCAAAACACAACTTATAGAATCCTGTGTTTGGTCACGTGTATATCATAATGCAATCATAGTACTGTATAAACATCAAGCAGAAGACTTTACAGCATGCTAAAATGAAAGCTGGTAGTAGCATTCATAAGTAATCCATTGTTATTAATTTGATATTTTGGTGCACAAGAGCTAAAAAGGAAACCTGAAGTGAGAGGTATATGGAGGCTGCCATATTTATTTCCTTTTAAACCAGCCCAGTTGCCTGGCAGCCGTGCTGCTCTATTTGGCTGTAGTAGTGTCTGAATCTTACCAGAAACAAACATGCAGCTAATGTTGACCGATCTGGCAATAATGTCAGAAACACCTGATCTGCTGCATGAGTGTTCAGGGTCTATGGCTAAAAGTATTAGAGGCAGAGGCTCAGCAGGGCAGCCATGCAACTGTTGTATGGAAATAAATATGGCAGCCTCCATATTCCTCTCGCTTCAGTTTTCTTCTAAAGGAAATTGTAGAGCTAAAATGAACTCCTCCTCCAGACTCGTGTGCACTAGGGCTCTTTTCACTTTATATACATTATTTTGCGCATCCTGAAAAATAGGATCGCAACGGTTATGTAAAGTTGCATCGTTGCCTACTGCTACAATGCAACCAGACATAGTGCAACATACAGTCCATATACTTTATGCTTGCATTGTGTGCATCGCCCGGTAATGCCCTGCAAGCATTGTTATCTCATCCGAAATGATTGCATTACAAAAGAATCGGTGTGAAAGTTCCCATTGAAATATAATTGCATCACATTATGATGTGATTATATGGTTGTTACGGCATAACAAACATAGGGCTTGAGTCACAAAGCGGTGCTAACAGTTAGCACGCTGGTGAAAAGCCCTTTATCACACATAAACTAAGTTTAGGTGTTATAAGTTTAGGCAGTATAACTATAGCACCAACTGGGTTAGCACCGCAGTGCACAGCTGATCAAAAGTTTTGCGCTAGCAAAGTCTGGTGCACTTCGCATAGAGTTTAATTGCGTGTGGGACTTTGCGAGCGATCTATACTTACCACGCCTAAACTTATCACGCCTAAATTGGCTTTTCACCAGCGTGGTGCAATGGTTATCACGCCTAAAGTCTCTAACTGGGTTAGCACCACTTTGTGAATCGAGCCCATAGTGTGAAAGGAGCCTTACAGGAAAGTAAATCTATGAAAACCCCCTGGATAGGTTTTACCAGGAGTAGATAGAACTGCATTCAGACCACCTGGCTTCATCCACATATTCCCTCCTCTGAGGGCTCCGCTGTTTGTGGCCAGAACTACAGCTGAGCAGAGCCTTATGCTGGGCATATACGACTCGTTTTTGAGCCATTGAGATGGCTCAATAGATCATTTCCGACATGTCTGATCTCCCGTCCGATCGTTTCTCCGCTCGATTGCGCATTGCAGTCAATGGAAAAAGATAAGAAAAAGGAGGGAAAGATGAGAGAATTGACTGCGGAATCGAGCGGCGAATCGATCTAGCAGGAGAATCGAGCAGCAAAAACGAGCCGTGTATGGCCAGCATTAGACCTTGTTCACATGGAAGGCTGAAAGCAGTGAATTTACCACCTTATAGCTACTCCAGCAGCCAGGGGCTAGCTAATGCACGACATGGGGCAGTGGAAGGGAGGCCACCACATTGTGTCACTTCTGAGTGTGTCGATCAGACCCCCCCAGCAGGACATCCCCCTAGTGGGGAAAAAGGGGGGGGGGGTAAGTCTGATCGCCCTGCCTAAAACCTGATCTGTGCTGGGGGCTGAGGCTCAGATCAACCAAAACCCCCCTGGTCCTTAAGTGGTCTTTAAAGGATACCTGAACTGACATGTGACATGAGATAGACATGTGTATGTACAGTGCCCAACACTAATAACTATGCTGTGTTCCTTTTTTTCTTTCTCTGTCTGAAAGCGTTAAATATCAGGTATGTAAGTGGCTGACTCAGACAGGAAGTGACTACAGTGTGACCCTCACTGATGAGAAATTCCAACTATAAAACACTTTCCTAGCAGAAAATGGCTTCGGAGAGCAAGAAATAGATAAAAAGGGGAATTTCTTATCAGTGAGGGTCACACTGTAGTCACTTCCTGTCTGAGTCGGGACTGAGTCAGCCACTTATATACCTGATATTTAACTCTTTCAGGCAGAGAAAGAAAAAAAGGAACACAACATAGTTATGTGTGCTTGGCACTGTACATACACATGTCTATCTCATGTCACTTCAGGTATCCTTTAAGTCGGAACAATGTGCGATCTCTGTCCCCTGTACCTCCTTTGTGCCCTCCCCCTGTACCTCCAGTGTCCCCCCTCTGTGTCATATCTGCCCTCTGTAGCTGCTTATACAAGTTTAAAAGCAATTTTTTCTTTGAATTTTTTAAAATCGATTTTCTCAAAAACTACAAGTCCAATTTGAAAAAAAAAATGTGGGCTTGTTCCCATGGAAACACTGAATCCATGCCGTTTGTATCGGCAGGGTGTTCCTAAGTTGGGGACTAACCGGAAAAAAAAGTTTTAATCCCAAATAGGTCCTTTCTATACTTTCATAGTCTTATTTTCTATTTAAAGGTTAACATGTTCATTTAAAAAAAACACTCTCATACCCCTAAATCAGTTACACCTTGAGGGACCTTCCACAAGTCCGTAGGGTTACATTGCAACCGACAATATCACCACATGCAATGATATTCCTATGAGGCTTTAAACATCAAAAGTTTTCAACGCAATATAACTAGGCAACACGCATGTTTACACTGGGAGGGAGACATTTTTATTACACTGTATGCCTCACTATATGGTGCAGTTCAGCCATGTTGCACTAGATATGTTCATATTGAAAGGTGCTCAGTGTGTAATTCAGCTCCAATAAAGACAGATCTTGAACTTCTGAACTTATCTGTTCCCTGCACTCAAATGTATGTTCTTAGCAACAAAGATATTTACACTACAGTCTGAATGCATTGTAAGTGCAAAGAAACTGTAATTTTGAAGCCTTAATGCTTAACCCTTACAGTGAGAAAACAAAACTAAGTTGGATTGGGATTGTACATACATATTGATCTCGTCATGTCACAAGTCACTTCAGGTAACCTTTTAACAGGTTCTTAATAGCCTACATTTTATTCCTTCATATAGAAAGCAAATTAGTGGATTAAAAGAGATACCACAAAAGTACTTATTGATCTTAGTTGATGAATTCAGTGAAAAGTACAATGTCTTTTATACGTAATGTAGTAGACAGAGAAAAATATTTTCTCATATGTTTGAATATACTTTGATCAACTCTATATTTTGTTATAATAAATGTAAAACCATCAAAAGTATATTTTAACTATTTTGTCAGTGTCCTTTCAGTGATGTGCACCAATCACCACATTCCTTGTTTTTTATATCCTATTTAATACAACATTTTTGAAAATACCCCTTGTTATTAACTCATTGAGAAACTTGGCAGTCATGTGACCACTCTCTTCTATCTGTTCCTAGACCTCCAAAGTCATGTTTTGGTGAGGTATGTAGCGTACAAATGGGGATTCACTTCATTTCCGTCTGTTTATAAAACTGTGCCGTTTAGGCTAAGGGTCGGTCCACACTTCTCCCGTTCTAGATAGGATCCGTGTCCAACGTATCCGTTGGACACGGATCTGATCTGGATGGTAGGGCACATTCCGGTCCGCAATTGTGTTGGTATTCACGAGTCGCTGCTCACCTTTCGCCGCCACCGCTCGGGCTCTTCCACAGCCTGGAGGCCAGCAGAAGCGTGGCTCTCCATAGGCTGCAACAGGCCAATTCTGCCTAGCAACATGGAGAATTTTCATTGGTTCAGCATGAATCAATGAGAATTCTCTCTGTTGCTGAGTATTCCCATTGGTCTATTGCATCCCAATGAAGAATCCCCATGCTTCTGTTGGTCTACAGGCTCTTCAGAATGGACCGAGTGGTGGTGATGGACAGCTGGACTCGTGAGTATGACATTAGAATGGCGATGGGATTCGGCGACTAGCCTAGTAAGAGGGGACAGTGTCCGTTCTCATAGGCTTGCATTGGACACCTTTTCCCATCCAGTCAGGGAAAAAGTGTAAAATCCGGATTCTCTGCAACGTTTTTTCCGTGTGCGATCCGTGTTTCTGCTGAGTGGGAGCGGGGCCTATTTTTAACATAGGATCTGCTTCCAGCATTTCTGCAAGCCTATAACTCAGCACTTCACTTTTATTCGCTGTTATGTATAAGAGCAGTGTTGGTAATATATAAAAATGTAATATGTAAAAAAAAAAAAAAAAGTATATGCCTGTGTGTATACAGTACACTTCCCTTCAAACATTACCAGTTTCCTGGCAGTTCTGCTGATCTTTCTGGCACCAGTACTGTCTGAATCACACCCCTGAAATAAGTGTGTGGCTAATCTGGTCAGACTTTAAGGCTCATGCACACGTCCCAATTAGGGATGATCTCCAGATTGAATCCGAATGAAATACGAATGGGTTTCATTCCGATTTCATCCTCCTAATTAGTGCACCTGAGCGGCTTAGTGGTGGTGGGGGGTTAAACTTACCCAGCAGCCGTGTTCCTAGCTGCGTCATGTGACTACTACACTTCCTCCTTCAACCTGGAAGGAGGAAGTGTTTGTAGTCACGTGACGCAGCGTGGGACGCGTGAAACCCATTCGGATTTAATACGTAGCTCATCACTGGTCTTAACAATCTGTCCAACCTGCTTTCAAACTTGGTCTGTTGGATGGAAGATGGTTGGGGCCTGTGTACTGCTGGTAAACATCCAGATGACCAACAGATAACGGGTTGTTTCCAGATGCAACCTGTGGATCAATCTGCCCAACTATCATGCAGGCTGGAATATATGTACTGTATATGGTCACCTCCTTATGCCTCTCACTTCAGGTTCCCTTTGAAAAGTAATAAAAGCATAGAGTTTGCACATTGCAAGACTATTGGCACTTTCAGTGGTGTATTGCTCTCAGTTCATACCTTTAGGGTAAGCAGATACTGGTATTCTCCCTATGCCAGTAGCATTCATTCTAATAGGATTAATGTGTCTGTAGTATTAAAGAGAAACCAAGGTGGTTCTTCGGGGGACAGATGGGACAGAGAGCCATATTCTCTGCCTAATGACGTGGCTCTGTGTCCCCCAACTGCCGCGCTAAAGGTGCTGAGATGTATTACTTACCTGTGAAGTGAAAGAGATTTATTACGTACCTGGAAAATAGCATAATGAACCATGCCACCCTGAAGTTTACATAATCCATAGATTTAATGGACCAGTAAACCTTTAACTTTGACTCCTATTTAACACATCTAGCAGTAACCGAGAACTCCATGGAATATTATTGGATTGATCATTCAGTAGGAATAGCAGTTTTTTTTTCATATCCTATAAAAGAATTATCCTGCACAAGTTTTAAACAGTTGTCTGGACGAGCTCAGCTCAGATAAGGAGAAAGTAGAAGGAGACACAATGCAGAAACCTCATCATCAGACCTGTCAGAAATTATCCATTCAACCTGTTGATCTGATGGGAAATTGCATGGTGTGTACCAGGTATTAGGCTAGGCTCACAGTAACCTCCAAATCAGACCACTTTCTGCAGTGGACTAATGGACCTGGCAACAGATTTGCGAATTCTTTAGGCTCTGTTCACACTTGTCCACTATGGTGACGGAATGCAAATTCCCAGCAGTGCCCAACTTTTACTGAGCAAATCACAGACATGTCACAGGTATCAATACAAACAAGACAACGGACACCAACACAAAGTTCATGCATTGGATTCACTGTGACTGTCCACGTTGCGCACCTTTAGTGAGTGTGAACCCATCCTTATTATCAAATACAATACGATACTTGTCAGGATCCACCATGGGTAATAGAAATTAAAAAAAAAAGTACAATTTATTAAAAAATAATGAAAAATAATATTTATATTAAAAAAATAAACACACGGGGAGAGATCAGACCCCACCAACTGAGAGCTCTGTTGGTGGGGAGAAAGGGGGGGGGGGGGGAATCACTTGTGTGCTGTGTTGTGCAGCCCTGCAGCTTGGCCTTAAAGCTGCAGTGGGCCATTTTACATAAAATGGCCTGTTTACTAGGGGTTTAACACTGCAGTCCTCAAGAGGTTAAAAATCACTCCTATTCACTTTCGTAAAAATCGCAATCGCGCAAATTGCATATGTGGTGATTTTAATGAAAGTCAATAGGAGTGATGTTTAAAAAGCGCTCAAAGCACTCAGCAATCACAAGCGCTCAGAAAAGCGCTTATAGTGTGGATACAGCCTAAATGCTTACTTTGTTTTCTCAGTATTCATTTATTGGGTAATTAAAGCCCTAGTGCTTTGTAAAGGTGACTAGGGGACTATGAAACTAGTCACCCATGCATATTTGATGCAGCCATTCCAGAAAAAAATCCCATTGGAAAATTCACATGTCCAGAGATCACAGGAAGCACTGTTGGGAGCGCACGGTTTGTGTGGGAAGGTAGTGCTTTTATTTGTTCTAATGAGTATCTCACACTTGCTGCTGAGAATATTAAGAGCACTGTTCAATACAGGTTTCCTCTGAAGTTTTCGTATTTAAGTAAAAATGAATGTCCTGTGTAACTTTTTTTTTTTTTTAAGTTATCTGTCTAAAGTTAGTATAAAAGTACATCTTCAGCCTACCAAAGATGACCCAATTAAAGCATACTTCTGACATTTTAATAAGAACAAAGACTTCAGCCGCTATGCTAGTAAATTTATACAAGGAATTTGAATATCATTTGCAAGGTGCCTTTGTGCAGTTTGGTTTTGTTGTAATTTATTAGTTGCCACTCTGACACCCACACACATACATTATATATATATATATATATATTTACCTTAAATTACCCAACCCTCTTTAAAGGGGCACATTTTAAGGTGTAACCACGGTGAGCTTCCAAATTACCCCATGATCTATAATGTAAACATATTACTCTAATGATTTTGACCATATATGGAGTTTGTATTTGCCAACAGCTTCCTGTTTATATACAGTTTTAGGACAAGTTTATAGGATCAATTCAGCTTTCCAGCATTTGGATGATGGATAATCTGATGTGATGCATGCAGTGTGGTACAACATAACGTGCGTGTTAACAGATGCAATGAAACCTACTTTCAAGCATAATGCACAATGTGACTTTTCCCCTCCCATACATTGCGATCCTGCTTTTTGCAGGATGTGCAACCACCCACTGAAAGTAGCCTTTTTTTTTTTTTTTTTTTTTTTTTTGGGGGGGGGGGGGGTGTTGTGGGAGGAAACCGAAAACACCAACCCTGTTTTCACTCCACTGGCTACCGATAAAATGGAGAATTTTGTTTAACCACTTGAGGACCCACCCTTTACCCCCCCTTAAGGACCAGCGCTGTTATTTGTGATCTGTGCTGGGTGGGCTCTACAGCCCCCAGCACAGATCAGGGTGCATCTAGAGCGATCAGATCGCCCCCCACTATGGGGATGATGTGCTGGGGGGGGGTCTGATCGCTCCTGCCTGCCGGTGTTGCGGGGGGGGCACCTCAAAGCCCCCCTCCGCGGCGAAATCCCCCCTCCCTCTCCTACCTGGTCCCCCTGGTGTTCCGGGCTGCACAGGACGCTATCCGTCCTGTGCAGCCAGTGACAGGACGTCCCCTGTCACATGGCGGCGATCCCCGGCTGCTGATTGGCCGGGGATCGCCGATCTGCCTTACGGCGCTGCTGCGCAGCAGCGCCGTACAATGTAAACAAAGCGGATTATTTCCGCTTGTGTTTACATTTAGCCTACGAGCCGCCATCGGCGGCCCGCAGGCTATTCACGGAGCCCCCTGCCGTGATTTGACAGGAAGCAGCCGCTCGCGCGAGCGGCTGCTTCCTGATTAATCAGCCTGCAGCTGGCGACGCAGTACTGCGTCGCTGGTCCTGCAGCTGCCACTTTGCCGACGCGCGGTATGAGTGCGCGGTCGGCAAGTGGTTAAAGGGACTCCGAGCACCTCTCATGGGCATGCCTTTAAGCCAGACAACTTCCAACAAAGTCATGCTATGACCCCTCTGGAGGAGCCTCTTGCAATGGCCATGTATGTCACTTCCTCTTCCTGCTTCATTCAGTGATGCACTTCTCTAACAGAGAAGACAGGGGTGACCCAGAAGTTATAACATAGCCAAGATGGCAGCCGAGGTTTTTAAATTGAAATCGAACAAAAACTATTTGGTGTAGAACGGCAATTCAAGCATCAAATGAAAGAGAAGAGCACAAGCTACAGAAAGGTATGCATCTTTAAGTACTTTGCAGTACTGGTCGGAGTCTTAAAGGCATGCCCATGAGAGGTGCTTAGAGTCCCTTTAAGATTGTGCAAGGATTTGAATGTCAGTAAGCCAATCTGGGCCCTGAATACCTGAAGGACTTTCTGCAACTGCATCACCCCCCCCCCCCCCCCAATCTTAGATCAAAAGGATGTAACACCTTGGTCACCCCCAGAGTAGAGATGTTGCGAACGGTTCCAGGCAAACTTTGGGGGTTCGCGTTCACCTGCACCATGCGAACTTTTGCAGAAGTTCGATTCGCCCCATAATGCACTATTTATATCAACTTTGACCCTCTGCATCACAGTCAGCAGGCACATTGTAGCCATTCAGGCTACACTAAGGCCTGGAGCCCCACCCCCCTTTATATAAGGCAGGCTCCGGCGGCCATTAGCCTCACTCGTGTGCCTGCTAGAGACAGACTAGAGAAAGCTGCTGCAGATTTGTTCTTCTAGGGACAGATTAGTTAGGTTCTTTGCTGCTTAGCTTGCTCCTGGCTGATTATTATTGCTTTTATAGCACCCCTCAACAGCTCTTTTCAGAGCTCATCCTGTACTTTTTTTTTTCTGTGTGTCAAACTGACACTTTTGTTGCATGCACAGCCTTGCTAATTGATAGTGTGTGTGCCACTGCCAGCAGCCCAGCAAATTCAGTGACTACCTGTGTGTGACAGGGAGCTGCACATTGTACTACCCAGTACTGCATATACCCAGTACCTGTTGTGTTTACTTAACCCACCTCATCACTGCATATACCTAGCTTTGTGTTGAGTGTACCCACCTCACTGCATCTAAGTACCTTTACTGTTCAGTGAACCCAGCTCACTGCATCCAACTACCTGTTGTGTTGAGCGAACCCACCTCACTGCATCTAGGTACCTTTACTGTTCAGTGAACCCAGCTCACTGCATCTAAGTTCCTGTTGTGTTGAGTGAACCCACCTCACTGCATCTAACTACCTGTTGTGTTCAGTGAACTCACTGCATCTAAGTACCTTTACTGTTCAGTGAACCCAGCTCACTGCATCCAACTACCTGTTGTGTTGAGTGAACCCACCTCACTGCATCTAACTACCTGTTGTGTCGAGTGAACCCAGCTCACTGCATATACCTAGCATCCCCCCCGAGATGGACAAACCAGGTAGAGGCAGACCCAGAGGTAGGCCACCAGGCACCGGCAGGTCTGTGCGAGGTGGTGTTGCTGTGATTTCGTGCGGACCTGTCCCAAAATACAGTGCTCAGAAGAAGGCATGTGTCATCACTTCCCAAAATTGTGAGGACGTGGTTGAGTATTTAACACAGAACACCTCATCTCCCGCAGCCAGTGCCACCAGCGCTAGTACAAGCACTACATCCGCTGCATTTGACACTTCGCAGGAGTTATTCGGTGGTGGTGAAATCACTAATTCCCAGCCACTACTGCAACAACAAGAAGGCGGCGCAGGTACACCACCTCATACGTCTGAGTTAGGTGACAAAAGTATGGACGTAACGTTTGAGGAGGGGGATGATGAACCACCTGAAGTTGGTGCAGTTGAGGAGGTGTCTGAGGAAAGCGAAGCTGGGCAGGAGGATTATGATGACGATTATACGGATGCCACGTATGTTGCCGGTAGAGGAGATGACCAGGGGGACACTTCAGAGGGGGAGTCAGAGAGGAGTAGGAGAAGACGACTCCATGATAGAAGCAGAGGGAGCACGTCCTCAGAAACAGCTGGGGGCAGTGTCCGGCGCCATGTATCGCCAGCTATGGACAGCCAGCCAACATGCCCTTCAATGTCAGCTGCTGATGTCACCGTAGCCCCATCACCCCAGGGGGGCTCAGCGGTTTGGAAATTTTTTAACGTGTGTCTCAGATCGGAGGAAAGCCATCTGTTGTCTCTGCCAGTAAAAATTGAGCCGTGGAAAGGCCAACTCACGTAGGGACAAGTGCCTTACGAAGGCACCTGGAGAGAAGGCACAAACAGCTATGGCAAGAACACCTGAGGAAAAGCAGCACACAAAAGACAAGCCACCCGCCTTCTCTTCCTACTTCAGGTGCATTGTCTTCATCCGCTTTCTCCCTTGCACCTTCACAGCCACCCTCCTCCACACCGCCTCTTCCCTTGAGCGGTTCCTTCTCCTCTGCCCACAGCAGTACCCAGCTGTCCGTGAAGGAAGTATTTGAGCTTTTAATGTTAGGTTAGTAGTTAGGTCTTCCCCGAGGGGGCACGTCAACGCCGGGGGGGGGGGGGTAGTCTAGTAGGAAATAATTGGTGCACACATTATTTGCTGAAGCTAACGTCCTCCATTGCTGTACCTGTTTGAATGCATGTTGTGTAATATGGTCCATTGGAGCTCTGCACTTCTCTGCAGCTAAATCAATTCAGGTGCAGCCTTCTGTATTTGGAAGCGCTGTCTACACCTTCTTCTCTATGTAAAATGTTCTAAGTATACTTGTGGTAACCTGCATCCAATCTGCATTCAAATTTTATATTAGGGACTAGCACATAAATTTGCACTTAATTTGCATAAATTTGCTTCTGATTTGGATTCAAGGCGTGTATTTAGCCCCTGGGGGTCTGTACACGCCCCTTGATGGTTTATAAGCCAGTTGCAGCCTGTGAGCGCTGTCATTTTTGTTTGTCTGTAAGAAGCAAATGTCTGCCAGTCACCCTCTTGCCCGGCCTCTGACAGCTGGCGTAGCGGAACTATTAGCTCGCCAGCTATTACCATACAAGCTGGTGGAGTCGGAGGCTTTCCGTAAGTTTGTGGCCATTTGTACACCGCAGTGGAAGATACCAGGCCGCAATTATTTTTCACAAAAGGCCATACCCAAACTGTACCGTGCAGTTGAGAGGCAAGTGGTGTCATCTATTGCAAAGAGCGTTGGGTCAAGGGTCCACCTGACCACGGATGCCTGGTCTGCCAAGCACGGGCAGGGCCACTACATTACATACACAGCCCATTGGGTCAACCTGGTGACCGATGGCAGCAAGCAGGCGGTACGTGGCTGCGCAGCGGACCGACTTGTCACACCTCCACGGCTTGCAGGCAGGCCTTCAGCCACCTCCTCTCCACCTGCTACCACCATCATCCTCCTCCTCCTTGGCTGGTGCCGCGATCTCCTCTCCAGCTACACAGCCCCAGCACCCCAGGGCCTATGCTACATGCCAGGTACAACTGTGTCACGCAGTGTTAGACATGTCTTGCCTGAGAGCGGAGAGTCACACTGGAGCATCTCTCCTGGCTGCTCTTAACAAATACCGTATATACTCATGTATAGGCCGAGTTTTTGAGGTAAAAAAAATGCCCCCAAAGTGGGGGTCTCGGCCTATTCACGAGTCAATAGTATTTTGTGGTGCGCCCCCCCCTCCCCGTCCTTGCATCTTGCGCTGCAATGTTTAAATAACAGCTCAATGTGGCCGCGTAAGCCCCGCCCCCCGCCGCCACGTGTTGTAAAGTGGTACGATTGGTACCTTGTTATCCCCACGATCTTTGCGATGCCTCATAGGAATATGTCCTGCAGCCCTCTCTATCCCGTGTCCCGGTCTGGGTATGCAGAGCTGCGGTGTGCGGTGCGTGATTTTCACTTACCGATGCACGCATTGATTCCTCTCCAGGCCAGTCGCAGGCTCCTTGTTATGACGCCCTCCAGTGATGCAAATGATAAGAGGCGCCACTAGAGGGCGTCATAACAAGGAGCCTGCGACTGGCCTGGAGAGGAATCAATGCGTGCATCGGTAAGTGAAACGCACGCACCGCACACCGCAGCTCTGCATACCCAGACCAGGACACGGGATAGAGAGGGCTGCAGGACATATTCCTATGAGGCAGTGCACGGAGCGTGGGGGAGAACAAGGTAGCAATCGTACCACTTTACAACACTGGCAATGGTGGCAGTGGGCGGGACTTATGTGGCCGCACTGAGCTACTTGGCTGAGTGGACCTGAACTCTTGCACAGGACAGAGGGAGTGAAATGCTCCATGTATGTATTTAAAAAGTTTAGGCTGTCTTATTCCCTCTCATGCACCCTGTATGTTGTCAGAGAGTTTAGCCTGTCTTCATTTCCACTTCTGTGGCTAAGCACAAGTTGTACTTCAGTTGTCTGTCTCAGCAGAGAGTTAATAGGTGCACACAGGATGTTAATGCTATGTCTGCTTCCATGAAAGCAGGAAGTGGGCACACTGCAGATTTATTGAGGGTTTTGTGTCAGATGTTACAAAGAAATGTTTTTTTAAAGGTTAAAATGTTTTTTTAAAGGTTATTATGCTGTTGGATATCTTTTAGAGCAGAGAGGAAGTTCTAAGTTCAGGTCCGCTTAATGCATTTTCCACCCTCGGCTTATACCCGAGTCAATCATTTTTCCCAGTTTTTTGGGGTAAAAGTTGGGGGGTCGGCTTATACTCGGGTCGGCTTATACACGAGTATATACGGTAGGTGGAGCAATGGCTGACCCCGCTTAAGCTTGAGATCGGCAACGTGGTGTGTGACAACGGCAGCAATCTCATTTCTGCGTTGAATTTGGGAAAGCTGACACACATACCCTGCATGGCACATGTGCTGAATCTGGTCGTGCAAGATTTGTGTCCAAGTACCCAGGCTTAGAGGACGTCCTGAAGCAGGCCAGGAAGTTGTGTGGGCATTTCAGGCGCTCTTACAAGGCCATGGCACGCTTTGCGGACATTCAGCGTAGAAACAACTTGCCGGTGAGACGCCTGATTTGCGATAGCCCGACTCGCTGGAATTCCACCCTGCTGATGTTCTCTCGCCTGCTAGACCAGGAGAAAGCCGTCACCCAGTACCTGTATCATTACAGTACAAGGACACAATCTGGGAGGATGGGGATGTTGTGGCCCAACAACTGGACATTGATGCGAAATGCATGCATGGTCATGGAGCCCTTTGAGGAGGTGACCAAACTGGTGAGTCGCGCTGAGGGCACCATCAGCGACTTGATCCCCTACGCCTACTTCCTGGAGCGTGCCGTGCGTAGAGTGGTGGATACAGCTGTGGAGGAGCGTGAACGAGAACAGTTACGGCAGCAGAAGTCGTGGGAGCGATTTACATCCGAACCCGATGTTTCCACAACACCTGCGGCAGCATAGAGGGGGGAGGAGGAGGAGGAAGAAAAGGAGTCGTGTGGGGAAGGAGAGGAGTCAGACTCTGATGATGGTGATGAGGAAGGTGTTTCCATGGAGGAGGAAGAGGTGGCGGAAGAAGAACAACCGCAGCAGCCGTCACAGGGGGCTTCTGCTGCTCCACGTTCCCGTGGTATTGTTCGTGGCTGGGGGGGAGGAAGAGGAGTTGCGTCCCGTCACTGAGGAAGAGCAAGAGGAGACGGAGAGTATGCCTGCATCCAGCTTTGTGCAGAAGTCCTCTTTCATGTTGTCCAGCCTGTTGAGGGATCCCTGTATAAAAAAAACTCAAGGCGAATGACCTGTACTGGGTGGCCACGCTACTAGACCCTCGGTACAGACACAAAGTGGCAGACCTGATACCAACTCAACAGTAGGCGGAAAGGATGCAGCACTTGCAGAACAAGCTGTCGATGATGCTTTACAATGCGTTTAAGGGTGATGTGGCTGCACAACGCAATCAAGGTTCCACTGCCAGTAACCCTCCTCCTCCCAAGTCCACGCAGGCAAGGACAGGACACTCCAGCGATCTCAGGTTGATGTCGGACATGCGGACATTCTTAAGTCCAACTCCTCGCCATAGTCCTTCCGGATCCACCCTCCACCAACGCCTGGACCGGCAGGTTGCCGACTAACTGGCCTTGAGTGTGGATGTAGACACTGCGAAAAGCGACGATGAACCGTTGGACTACTGGTTGCGCAGGCTTGACCTGTGGCCAGAGCTGTCCCGATTTGCCATACAACTTATCTCTTTCCCTGCCGCAAGCATCCTTTCAGAGAGGACCTTCAGTGCAGCTGGAGGCATAGTTACTGAGAAGAGAAGTCGCCTAAGGCCTCGTTTCCATCTATGCGCTTCTGTCCGCTTTTTGGCAACATGTATCAATCTGTACATTGATGTGCTGAAAAAAAGCGGATAGAAGCGGACAGATGGAAACAAGGCCTAAGTCACAACAGTGTTCAGTACCTGACCTTTATCAAAATGAATGAGGAATGGACCACGGAGGGCTACTGCACGACCGAAGACTAAGTCAGTCCCCACACACAGCATCTCTGCCTGCAGGCCGCTTGCCTTCTCCACCACCACCAACAGGGTCCAGGACTCTAGGCGGATTCCTGAATTTTTAAGGCCGCTGCTAGCAGCAGCCACTACACTAATTTTTCTGGTGCGTGTACACGCCTGCCTAATTTTTCTGGCTGCACTGCGGGCGGCTGCAACAAATAAAAGGCATGTACATGTGCCCATCCCCCTTCGTGATCATTACCTTGCCGCAGTGAAGGGGCTTGCGTATCACAATGAAGCAATGACCGACAGCTATTTGAGTGTCTCGGGTGGGGGTGGCACACAAAAGATAATAAGGTCGTTGGTTCATTGTGGTCAGACCAAATTTGATCAGCTGGACAGTCACT
>NW_027152703.1:0-30939 GCF_040937935.1 Hyperolius riggenbachi
TGTGCATCTACATCAATCACACCCTCCAGTGCTGTACATCCACATCAATCACACCCTCCAGTGCTGTACATCCACATCAATCACACCATCCAGTGCTGTACATCCACATCAATGACACCCTCCAGTGCTGTACATCCACATCATTCACAACATCCAGTGCTGCATATCCACATATATCACACCCTCCAGTGCTGTACATCCAGATCAATCACACCATCCAGTGCTGTACATCTACATCAGTCATACCATCCAGTGCTATACATCTACATCAATCACACCATCCAGTGCTGTACATCTACATCAATCACACCCTCCTGTGCTGTACAGCCACATCAATCACACCATCCAGTGCTGTACATCCACATCAATCACACCATCCAGTGCTGTACGTCCACATCAATCACACCCTCCAGTGCTGTACGTCCACATCAGTCATACCATCCAGTGCTGTACGTCCACATCAGTCATACCATCCAGTGCTGTACGTCCACATCAGTCACACCATCCAGTGCTGTACATCCACATCAATCACACCCTCCAGTGCTGTACATCCACATCAATCACACCCTCCAGTGCTGTACATCCACATCAATCACACCCTCCAGTGCTGTACATCCACATCAATCACACCGTCCAGTGCTGTACATCCACATCAATCACACCGTCCAGTGCTGTACATCCACATCAATCACACCCTCCAGTGCTGTACATCCACATCAATCACACCCTCCAGTGCTGTACATCCACATAAATCACACCCTCCAGTGCTGTACATCCACATCAATCACACCCTCCAGTGCTGTACATCCACATCAATCACAGCGTCCAGTGCTGTACATCCACATCAATCACAGCGTCCAGTGCTGTACATCCACATCAATCACACCGTCCAGTGCTGTACATCCACATCAATCACACCCTCCAGTGCTGTACATCCACATCAATCACACCCTCCAGTGCTGTGCATCCACATCAATCACACCATCCAGTGCTGTGCATCCACATCAATCACACCATCCAGTGCTGTGCATCCACATCAATCACACCATCCAGTGCTGTGCATCCACATCAATCACACCCTCCAGTGCTGTACATCCACATCAGTCATACCATCCTGTGCTGCACATCCACATCAGTCACACCATGCAGTGCTGCACATCCACATCAATCACACCCTCCAGTGCTGTACATCCACATCAATCACACCATCCAGTGCTGTGCATCCACATCAATCACACCATCCAGTGCTGTGCATCCACATCAATCACACCATCCAGTGCTGTGCATCCACATCAATCACACCCTCCAGTGCTGTACATCCACATCAGTCACACCATCCAGTGCTGTACATCCACATCAGTCACACCATGCAGTGCTGTACATCCACATCAGTCACACCATGCAGTGCTGTACATCCACATCAATCACACCCTCCAGTGCTGTACATCCACATCAATCACACCCCCCAGTGCTGTACATCCACATCAGTCACACCATCCAGTGCTATACATCCACATCATTCACACCCTCCAGTGCTGTACATCCACATCAATCACACCCTCCAGTGCTGTACATCCACATCAATCACACCATCCAGTGCTGTGCATCCACATCAGTCACACCATCCAGTGCTGTACATCCACATCAATCACACCATCCAGTGCTGTACATCCACATCAATCACACCCTCCAGTGCTGTACATCCACATCAGTCATACCATCCAGTGCTGTACATCCACATCAGTCATACCATGCAGTGCTGTACATCCACATCAATCACACCCTCCAGTGCTGTACATCCACATCAATCAAACCATCCAGTGCTGTGCATCCACATCAATCATACCATCCAGTGCTGTACATCCACATCAATCACACCATCCAGTGCTGTACATCCACATCAATCACATCAATCACACCATCCAGTGCTGTACATCCACATCAGTCATACCATCCAGTGCTGTACATCCACATCAGTCATACCATCCAGTGCTGTACATCCACATCAGTTACACCATCCAGTGCTGTACATCCACATCTATCACACCCTCCAGTGCTCTACATCCACATCAATCACACCCTCCATTGCTGTACATCCACATCAGTCATACCATCCAGTGCTGTGCATCAACATCAATCACACTCTCCAGTGCTGTACATCCACATCAATCACACCATCCAGTGCTTTACATCCACATCAATTACACCATCCAGTGCTGTGCATCCACATCAATCACACCATCCAGTGCTGTACATCCACATCAATCACACCATCCAGTGCTGTACATCCACATCAATCACACCCTCCAGTGCTGTACATCCACATCAGTCACACCATCCAGTGCTGTACATCCACATCAATCACACCCTCCAGTGCTGTACATCCACATCAATCACACCCTCCAGTGCTGTACATCCACATCAATCACACCCTCCAGTGCTGTACATCCACATCAGTCATACCATGCAGTGCTGTACATCCACATCAATCACACCCTCCAGTGCTGTACATCCACATCAATCACACCCTCCAGTGCTGTACATCCACATCTATCACACCATCCAGTGCTGTGCATCCACATCAATCAGACCCTCCAGTGCTCTACATCCACATCAATCACACCCTCCATTGCTGTACATCCACATCTATCACACTGTCCATTGCTGTACATCCACATCGATCACACCATCCAGTGCTGTACATCAACATCAATCACACCCTCCAGTGCTGTACATCCACATCAATCACACCATCCAGTGCTGTACATCCACATCAATCACACCATCCAGTGCTGTACATCCACATAAATCACACCATCCAGTGCTGTACATCAACATCACTCATACCCTCCAGTGCTGTACATCCACATCAGTCATACCATCCAGTGCTGTACATCCACATCAGTCATACCATGCAGTGCTGTACATCCACATCAATCACACCCTCCAGTGCTGTACATCCACATCAATCACACCCTCCAGTGCTGTACATCCACATCAGTCATACCATCCAGTGCTATACATCCACATCAGTCACACCCTCCAGTGCTGTACATCCACATCAATCACACCATCCAGTGCTGTGCATCCACATCAGTCACACCATCCAGTGCTTTACATCCACATCAATCACACCATCCAGTGCTGCACATCCACATCAATCACACCCTCCAGTGCTGTACATACACATCAGTCATACCATCCAGTGCTGTACATCCACATCAGTCATACCATGCAGTGCTGTACATCCACATCAATCACACCCTCCAGTGCTGTACATCCACATCAATCAAACCATCCAGTGCTGTGCATCCACATCAATCATACCATCCAGTGCTGTACATCCACATCAATCACACCATCCAGTGCTGTACATCCACATCAATCACATCAATCACACCATCCAGTGCTGTACATCCACATCAGTCATACCATCCAGTGCTGTACATCCACATCAGTCATATCATCCAGTGCTGTACATCCACATCAGTCATACCATCCAGTGCTGTACATCCACATCAATCACACCCTCCAGTGCTCTACATCCACATCAATCACACCCTCCATTGCTGTACATCCACATCAGTCATACCATCCAGTGCTGTGCATCAACATCAATCACACTCTCCAGTGCTGTACATCCACATCAATCACACCATCCAGTGCTTTACATCCACATCAATTACACCATCCAGTGCTGTGCATCCACATCAATCACACCATCCAGTGCTGTACATCCACATCAATCACACCATCCAGTGCTGTACATCCACATCAATCACACCGTCCAGTGCTGTGCATCTACATCAATCACACCCCATCCACATCAATCACACCCTCCAGTGCTGTACATCCACATCGATCACACCATCCAGTGCTGTACATCCACATCAATCACACCCTCCAGTGCTGTACATCCACATCATTCACAACATCCAGTGCTGCATATCCACATATATCACACCCTCCAGTTCTGTACATCCAGATCAATCACACCATCCAGTGCTGTACATCCACATCAATCACACCTTCCAGTGCTGTTCATCTACATCAATTACGCCATCCAGTGCAGTACAACCACATCAATCACACCCTCCAGTGCTGTACATCCACATCAATCACACCCGCCAGTGCTGTACATCCACATCAATTACACCCTCCAGTACTGTACATCTACATCAGTCATACCATCCAGTGCTATACATTAACATCAATCACACCATCCAGTGCTGTACATCTACATCAATCACACCCTCCAGTGCTATACAGCCACATCAATCACACCATCCAGTGCTGTACATTCACATCAATCACACCATCCAGTGCTGTACATCCACATCAATCACACCCTCCAGTGCTGTACATCAACATCAGTCATACCATCCAGTGCTGTACATCCACATCAGTCATACCATGCAGTGCTGTACATCCACATCAATCACACCCTCCAGTGCTGTGCATCCACATCAATCACACCATCCAGTGCTGTGCATCCACATCAATCACACCATCCAGTGCTGTGCATCCACATCAATCACACCATCCAGTGCTGTGCATCCACATCAGTCACACCATCCAGTGCTGTACATCCACATCAGTCACACCATCCAGTGCTGTACATCCACATCAGTCACACCATCCAGTGCTGTACATCCACATCAGTCACACCATCCAGTGCTGTACACCCACATCAATCACACCCTCCAGTGCTGTACACCCACATCAATCACACCATCCAGTGCTGTACATCCACATCAATCACACCATCCAGTGCTGTACATCCACATCAATCACACCATCCAGTGCTGTACATCCACATCAATCACACCCTCCAGTGCTGTACATCCACATCAATCACACCGTCCAGTGCTGTACATCCACATCAATCACACCGTCCAGTGCTGTACATCCACATCAATCACACCCTCCAGTGCTGTACATCCACATCAATCACACCCTCCAGTGCTGTACATCCACATCAATCACACCCTCCAGTGCTGTACATCCACATCAATCACACCGTCCAGTGCTGTACATCTACATCAATCACACCGTCCAGTGCTGTACATCCACATCAATCACACCCTCCAGTGCTGTACATCCACATCAATCACACCCTCCAGTGCTGTACATCCACATCAATCACAGCGTCAAGTGCTGTACATCCACATCAATCACACCGTCCAGTGCTGTACATCCACATCAATCACACCGTCCAGTGCTGTACATCCACATCAATCACACCCTCCAGTGCTGTACATCCACATCAATCACACCCTCCAGTTCTGTACATCCACATCAATCACACCATCCAGTGCTGTACATCCACATCAATCACACCCTCCAGTGCTGTACATCCACATCATTCACAACATCCAGTGCTGCATATCCACATATATCACACCCTCCAGTGCTGTACCTCCAGATCAATCACACCATCCAGTGCTGTACATCCACATCAATCACACCCTCCAGTGCTCTACATCCACATCAATCACACCCTCCATTGCTGTACATCCACATCAGTCATACCATCCAGTGCTGTGCATCAACATCAATCACACTCTCCAGTGCTGTACATCCACATCAATCACACCATCCAGTGCTTTACATCCACATCAATTACACCATCCAGTGCTGTGCATCCACATCAATCACACCATCCAGTGCTGTACATCCACATCAATCACACCATCCAGTGCTGTACATCCACATCAATCACACCGTCCAGTGCTGTGCATCTACATCAATCACACCCCATCCACATCAATCACACCCTCCAGTGCTGTACATCCACATCGATCACACCATCCAGTGCTGTACATCCACATCAATCACACCCTCCAGTGCTGTACATCCACATCATTCACAACATCCAGTGCTGCATATCCACATATATCACACCCTCCAGTTCTGTACATCCAGATCAATCACACCATCCAGTGCTGTACATCCACATCAATCACACCTTCCAGTGCTGTTCATCTACATCAATTACGCCATCCAGTGCAGTACAACCACATCAATCACACCCTCCAGTGCTGTACATCCACATCAATCACACCCGCCAGTGCTGTACATCCACATCAATTACACCCTCCAGTACTGTACATCTACATCAGTCATACCATCCAGTGCTATACATCAACATCAATCACACCATCCAGTGCTGTACATCTACATCAATCACACCCTCCAGTGCTATACAGCCACATCAATCACACCATCCAGTGCTGTACATTCACATCAATCACACCATCCAGTGCTGTACATCCACATCAATCACACCCTCCAGTGCTGTACATCAACATCAGTCATACCATCCAGTGCTGTACATCCACATCAGTCATACCATGCAGTGCTGTACATCCACATCAATCACACCCTCCAGTGCTGTGCATCCACATCAATCACACCATCCAGTGCTGTGCATCCACATCAATCACACCATCCAGTGCTGTGCATCCACATCAATCACACCATCCAGTGCTGTGCATCCACATCAGTCACACCATCCAGTGCTGTACATCCACATCAGTCACACCATCCAGTGCTGTACATCCACATCAGTCACACCATCCAGTGCTGTACACCCACATCAGTCACACCATCCAGTGCTGTACACCCACATCAGTCACACCCTCCAGTGCTGTACACCCACATCAATCACACCATCCAGTGCTGTACATCCACATCAATCACACCATCCAGTGCTGTACATCCACATCAATCACACCGTCCAGTGCTGTACATCCACATCAATCACACCCTCCAGTGCTGTACATCCACATCAATCACACCGTCCAGTGCTGTACATCCACATCAATCACACCGTCCAGTGCTGTACATCCACATCAATCACACCCTCCAGTGCTGTACATCCACATCAATCACACCCTCCAGTGCTGTACATCCACATCAATCACACCCTCCAGTGCTGTACATCCACATCAATCACACCGTCCAGTGCTGTACATCCACATCAATCACACCGTCCAGTGCTGTACATCCACATCAATCACACCCTCCAGTGCTGTACATCCACATCAATCACACCCTCCAGTGCTGTACATCCACATCAATCACAGCGTCAAGTGCTGTACATCCACATCAATCACACCGTCCAGTGCTGTACATCCACATCAATCACACCGTCCAGTGCTGTACATCCACATCAATCACACCCTCCAGTGCTGTACATCCACATCAATCACACCCTCCAGTTCTGTACATCCACATCAATCACACCATCCAGTGCTGTACATCCACATCAATCACACCCTCCAGTGCTGTACATCCACATCATTCACAACATCCAGTGCTGCATATCCACATATATCACACCCTCCAGTGCTGTACCTCCAGATCAATCACACCATCCAGTGCTGTACATCCACATCAATCACACCATCCAGTGCTGTGCATCTACATCAATTACACCATTCAGTGCAGTACAACCACATCAATCACACCCTCCAGTGCTGTACATCCACATTAATCACACCCTCCAGTGCTGTATATCCACATCAATTACACCCTCCAGTGCTGTACATCTACATCAGTCATACCATCCAGTGCTATACATCTACATCAATCACACCATCCAGTGCTGTACATCTACATCAATCACACCCTCCAGTGCTGTACAGCCACATCAGTCACACCATCCAGTGCTGTACATCCACATCAATCACACCTTCTAGTGCTGTACATCCACATCAGTCATACCATCCAGTGCTGTACATCCACATCAATCACACCATCCAGTGCTGTGCATCCACATCAATCACACCATCCAGTGCTGTACATCCACATCAATCACACCATCCAGTGCTGTACATGCACATATATCACACCATCCAGTGCTGTACATCCACATCAGTCATACCATCCAGTGCTGTACATCCACATCAGTCATACCATCCAGTGCTGTACATCCACATCAGTCATACCATCCAGTGCTGTACATCCACATCAATCACACCCTCCAGTGCTGTACATCCACATCAATCACACCCTCCAGTGCTGTACATCCACATCAATCACACCCTCCAGTGCTGTACATCCACATCAGTCATACCATCCAGTGCTGTACATCCACATCAGTCATACCATCCAGTGCTGTACATCCACATCAATCACACCCTCCAGTGCTGTACATCCACATCAATCACACCCTCCAGTGCTGTACATCCACATCAATCACACCATCCAGTGCTGTACTGTACATCCACATCTATCACACCATCCAGTGCTGTGCATCCACATCAATCACACAATCCAGTGCTGTACATCCACATCTATCACACCGTCCAGTGCTGTACATCCACATCGATCACACCATCCAGTGCTGTACATCAACATCAATCACACCCCCAGTGCTGTACATCCACATCAATCACACCATCCAGTGCTGTACATCCACATCAATCACACCATCCAGTGCTGTACATCCACATCAATCATACCCTCCAGTGCTGTACATCCACATCAGTCATACCATCCAGTGCTGTACATCCACATCAGTCATACCATGCAGTGCTGTACATCCACATCAATCACACCCTCCAGTGCTGTACATCCACATCAATCACACCCTCCAGTGCTGTACATCCACATCAGTCATACCATCCAGTGCTATACAGCCACATCAGTCACACCCTCCAGTGCTGTACATCCACATCAATCACACCCTCCAGTGCTGTACATCCACATCAATCACACCATCCAGTGCTGTGCATCCACATCAGTCACACCATCCAGTGCTGTACATCCACATCAATCACACCATCCAGTGCTGTACATCCACATCAATCACACCCTCCAGTGCTGTACATCCACATCAGTCATACCATCCAGTGCTGTACATCCACATCAGTCATACCATCCAGTGCTGTACATCCACATCAGTCATACCATGCAATGCTGTACATCCACATCAATCACACCCTCCAGTGCTGTACATCCACATCAATCAAACCATCCAGTGCTGAACATCCACATCAATCATACCATCCAGTGCTGTACATCCACATCAATCACACCATCCAGTGCTGTACATCCACATCAATCACATCAATCACACCATCCAGTCCTGTACATCCACATCAGTCATACCATCCAGTGCTGTACATCCACATCAGTCATACCATCCAGTGCTGTACATCCACATCAGTCACACCATCCAGTGCTGAACATCCACATCTATCACACCCTCCAGTGCTCTACATCCACATCAATCACACCCTCCATTGCTGTACATCCACATCATTCATACCATCCAGTGCTGTGCATCAACAGCAATCACACCCTCCAGTGCTGTACATCCACATCAATCAAACCATCCAGTGCTGAACATCCACATCAATCATACCATCCAGTGCTGTACATCCACATCAATCACACCATCCAGTCCTGTACATCCACATCAGTCACATCAATCACACCATCCAGTCCTGTACATCCACATCAGTCATACCATCCAGTGCTGTACATCCACATCAGTCATACCATCCAGTGCTGTACATCCACATCAGTCACACCCTCCAGTGCTGAACATCCACATCTATCACACCCTCCAGTGCTGTACATCCACATCAATCACACCCTCCAGTGCTGTACATCCACATCAATCACAGCGTCCAGTGCTGTACATCCACATCAATCACACCGTCCAGTGCTGTACATCCACATCAATCACACCGTCCAGTGCTGTACATCCACATCAATCACACCCTCCAGTGCTGTACATCCACATCAATCACACCCTCCAGTTCTGTACATCCACATCAATCACACCATCCAGTGCTGTACATCCACATCAATCACACCCTCCAGTGCTGTACATCCACATCATTCACAACATCCAGTGCTGCATATCCACATATATCACACCCTCCAGTGCTGTACCTCCAGATCAATCACACCATCCAGTGCTGTACATCCACATCAATCACACCATCCAGTGCTGTGCATCTACATCAATTACACCATTCAGTGCAGTACAACCACATCAATCACACCCTCCAGTGCTGTACATCCACATTAATCACACCCTCCAGTGCTGTATATCCACATCAATTACACCCTCCAGTGCTGTACATCTACATCAGTCATACCATCCAGTGCTATACATCTACATCAATCACACCATCCAGTGCTGTACATCTACATCAATCACACCCTCCAGTGCTGTACAGCCACATCAGTCACACCATCCAGTGCTGTACATCCACATCAATCACACCTTCCAGTGCTGTGCATCCACATCAATCACACCATCCAGTGCTGTACATCCACATCAGTCACACCCTCCAGTGCTGTACATCCACATCAGTCATACCATCCAGTGCTATACATCCACATCAATCACACCCTCCAGTGCTGTACATCCACATCAGTCATACCATCCAGTGCTGTACATCCACATCAGTCATACCATGCAGTGCTGCACATCCACATCAATCACACCCTCCAGTGCTGTACATCCACATCAATCACACCATCCAGTGCTGTGCATCCACATCAATCACACCATCCAGTGCTGTACATCCACATCAATCACACCATCCAGTGTTGTACATCCACATCAATCACATCAATCACACCATCCAGTGCTGTACATCCACATCAGTCATACCATCCAGTGCTGTACATCCACATCAGTCATACCATCCAGTGCTGTACATCCACATCAGTCATACCATCCAGTGCTGCACATCCACATCAGTCATACCATACAGTGCTGCACATCCACATCAATCACACCTTCCAGTGCTGTACATCCACATCAATCACACCATCCAGTGCTGTGCATCCACATCAATCACACCATCCAGTGCTGTACATCCACATCAATCACACCATCCAGTGCTGTACATGCACATATATCACACCATCCAGTGCTGTACATCCACATCAGTCATACCATCCAGTGCTGTACATCCACATCAGTCATACCATCCAGTGCTGTACATCCACATCAGTCATACCATCCAGTGCTGTACATCCACATCAATCACACCCTCCAGTGCTGTACATCCACATCAATCACACCCTCCAGTGCTGTACATCCACATCAATCACACCCTCCAGTGCTGTACATCCACATCAGTCATACCATGCAGTGCTGTACATCCACATCAATCACACCCTCCAGTGCTGTACATCCACATCAATCACACCATCCAGTGCTGTACTGTACATCCACATCTATCACACCATCCAGTGCTGTGCATCCACATCAATCACACAATCCAGTGCTGTACATCCACATCTATCACACTGTCCAGTGCTGTACATCCACATCGATCACACCATCCAGTGCTGTACATCAACATCAATCACACCCCCAGTGCTGTACATCCACATCAATCACACCATCCAGTGCTGTACATCCACATCAATCACACCATCCAGTGCTGTACATCCACATCAATCATACCCTCCAGTGCTGTACATCCACATCAGTCATACCATCCAGTGCTGTACATCCACATCAGTCATACCATGCAGTGCTGTACATCCACATCAATCACACCCTCCAGTGCTGTACATCCACATCACTCACACCCTCCAGTGCTGTACATCCACATCAGTCACACCATCCAGTGCTATACATCCACATCAGTCACACCCTCCAGTGCTGTACATCCACATCAATCACACCCTCCAGTGCTGTACATCCACATCAATCACACCATCCAGTGCTGTGCATCCACATCAGTCACACCATCCAGTGCTGTACATCCACATCAATCACACCATCCAGTGCTGTACATCCACATCAATCACACCCTCCAGTGCTGTACATCCACATCAATCACACCCTCCAGTGCTGTACATCCACATCAGTCATACCATCCAGTGCTATACAGCCACATCAGTCACACCCTCCAGTGCTGTACATCCACATCAATCACACCCTCCAGTGCTGTACATCCACATCAATCACACCATCCAGTGCTGTGCATCCACATCAGTCACACCATCCAGTGCTGTACATCCACATCAATCACACCATCCAGTGCTGTACATCCACATCAATCACACCCTCCAGTGCTGTACATCCACATCAGTCATACCATCCAGTGCTGTACATCCACATCAGTCATACCATCCAGTGCTGTACATCCACATCAGTCATACCATGCAGTGCTGCACATCCACATCAATCACACCCTCCAGTGCTGTACATCCACATCAATCACACCATCCAGTGCTGTGCATCCACATCAATCACACCATCCAGTGCTGTACATCCACATCAATCACACCATCCAGTGTTGTACATCCACATCAATCACATCAATCACACCATCCAGTGCTGTACATCCACATCAGTCATACCATCCAGTGCTGTACATCCACATCAGTCATACCATCCAGTGCTGTACATCCACATCAGTCATACCATCCAGTGCTGCACATCCACATCAGTCATACCATACAGTGCTGCACATCCACATCAATCACACCTTCCAGTGCTGTACATCCACATCAATCACACCATCCAGTGCTGTGCATCCACATCAATCACACCATCCAGTGCTGTACATCCACATCAATCACACCATCCAGTGCTGTACATGCACATATATCACACCATCCAGTGCTGTACATCCACATCAGTCATACCATCCAGTGCTGTACATCCACATCAGTCATACCATCCAGTGCTGTACATCCACATCAGTCATACCATCCAGTGCTGTACATCCACATCAATCACACCCTCCAGTGCTGTACATCCACATCAATCACACCCTCCAGTGCTGTACATCCACATCAATCACACCCTCCAGTGCTGTACATCCACATCAGTCATACCATGCAGTGCTGTACATCCACATCAATCACACCCTCCAGTGCTGTACATCCACATCAATCACACCATCCAGTGCTGTACTGTACATCCACATCTATCACACCATCCAGTGCTGTGCATCCACATCAATCACACAATCCAGTGCTGTACATCCACATCTATCACACTGTCCAGTGCTGTACATCCACATCGATCACACCATCCAGTGCTGTACATCAACATCAATCACACCCCCAGTGCTGTACATCCACATCAATCACACCATCCAGTGCTGTACATCCACATCAATCACACCATCCAGTGCTGTACATCCACATCAATCATACCCTCCAGTGCTGTACATCCACATCAGTCATACCATCCAGTGCTGTACATCCACATCAGTCATACCATGCAGTGCTGTACATCCACATCAATCACACCCTCCAGTGCTGTACATCCACATCACTCACACCCTCCAGTGCTGTACATCCACATCAGTCACACCATCCAGTGCTATACATCCACATCAGTCACACCCTCCAGTGCTGTACATCCACATCAATCACACCCTCCAGTGCTGTACATCCACATCAATCACACCATCCAGTGCTGTGCATCCACATCAGTCACACCATCCAGTGCTGTACATCCACATCAATCACACCATCCAGTGCTGTACATCCACATCAATCACACCCTCCAGTGCTGTACATCCACATCAGTCATACTATCCAGTGCTGTACATCCACATCAGTCATACCATGCAGTGCTGTACATCCACATCAATCACACCCTCCAGTGCTGTACATCCACATCAATCAAACCATCCAGTGCTGTGCATCCACATCAATCACACCATCCAGTGCTGTGCATCCACATCAATCACACCATCCAGTGCTGTACATCCACATCAATCACATCAATCACACCATCCAGTGCTGTACATCCACATCAGTCATACCATCCAGTGCTGTACATCCACATCAGTCATACCATCCAGTGCTGTACATCCACATCAGTCACACCATCCAGTGCTGAACATCCACATCTGTCACACCCTCCAGTGCTCTACATCCACATCAATCACACCCTCCATTGCTGTACATCCACATCATTCATACCATCCAGTGCTGTGCATCAACAGCAATCACACTCTCCAGTGCTGTACATCCACATCAATCTCACCATCCAGTGCTTTACATCCACATCAATTACACCATCCAGTGCTGTGCATCCACATCAATCACACCATCCAGTGCTGTACATCCACATCAATCACACCATCCAGTGCTGTACATCCACATCAATCACACCCTCCAGTGCTGTACATCCACATCAGTCATACCATGCAGTGCTATACATCCACATAAGTCATACCATGCAGTGCTGTACATCCACATCAATCACACCATCCAGTGCTGTGCATCCACATCAATCACACCATCCAGTGCTGTGCATCCACATCAATCACACCATCCAGTGCTGTACATCCACATCAATCACACCATCCAGTGCTGTACATCCACATCAGTCATACCATCCAGTGCTGTACATCCACATCAGTCATACCATCCAGTGCTGTACATCCACATCAGTCATACCATCCAGTGCTGTACACCCACATCAATCACACCCTCCAGTGCTGTACACCCACATCAATCACACCCTCCAGTGCTGTACATCCACATCAATCACACCATCCAGTGCTGTACATCCACATCAATCACACCATCCAGTGCTGTACATCCACATCAATCACACCCTCCAGTGCTGTACATCCACATCAATCACACCGTCCAGTGCTGTACATCCACATCAATCACACCCTCCAGTGCTGTACATCCACATCAATCACACCCTCCAGTGCTGTACATCCACATCAATCACACCCTCTAGTGCTGTACATCCACATCAATCACACCGTCCAGTGCTGTACATCCACATCAATAACACCGTCCAGTGCTGTGCATCTACATCAATCACACCCCATCCACATCAATCACACCCTCCAGTGCTGTACATCCACATCGATCACACCATCCAGTGCTGTACATCCACATCAATCACACCCTCCAGTGCTGTACATCCACATCATTCACAACATCCAGTGCTTCATATCCACATATATCACACCCTCCAGTGCTGTACATCCAGATCAATCACACCATCCAGTGCTGTACATCCACATCAATCACACCTTCCAGTGCTGTTCATCTACATCATTTACGCCATCCAGTGCAGTACAACCACATCAATCACACCCTCCAGTGCTGTACATCCACATCAATCACACCCTCCAGTGCTGTACATCCACATCAATTACACCCTCCAGTGCTGTACATCTACATCAGTCATACCATCCAGTGCTATACATCAACATCAATCACACCATCCAGTGCTGTACATCTACATCAATCACACCCTCCAGTGCTATACAGCCACATCAATCACACCATCCAGTGCTGTACATTCACATCAATCACACCATCCAGTGCTGTACATCCACATCAATCACACCCTCCAGTGCTGTACATCAACATCAGTCATACCATCCAGTGCTGTACATCCACATCAGTCATACCATGCAGTGCTGTACATCCACATCAATCACACCCTCCAGTGCTGTACATCCACATCAATCACACCATCCAGTGCTGTGCATCCACATCAATCACACCATCCAGTGCTGTGCATCCACATCAATCACACCATCCAGTGCTGTGCATCCACATGAATCACACCATCCAGTGCTGTACATCCACATCAGTCATACCATCCAGTGCTGTACATCCACATCAGTCATACCCTCCAGTGCTGTACATCCACCTCAGTCACACCCTCCAGTGCTGTACACCCACATCAATCACACCCTCCAGTGCTGTACATCCACATCAATCACACCCTCCAGTGCTGTACATCCACATCAATCACACCATCCAGTGCTGTACATCCACATCAATCACACCATCCAGTGCTGTACATCCACATCAATCACACCCTCCAGTGCTGTACATCCACATCAATCACACCGTCCAGTGCTGTACATCCACATCAATCACACCGTCCAGTGCTGTACATCCACATCAATCACACCGTCCAGTGCTGTACATCCACATCAATCACACCCTCCAGTGCTGTACATCCACATCAATCACACCCTCCAGTGCTGTACATCCACATCAATCACAGCGTCCAGTGCTGTACATCCACATCAATCACACCGTCCAGTGCTGTACATCCACATCAATCACACCGTCCAGTGCTGTACATCCACATCAATCACACCCTCCAGTGCTGTACATCCACATCAATCACACCCTCCAGTTCTGTACATCCACATCAATCACACCATCCAGTGCTGTACATCCACATCAATCACACCCTCCAGTGCTGTACATCCACATCATTCACAACATCCAGTGCTGCATATCCACATATATCACACCCTCCAGTGCTGTACCTCCAGATCAATCACACCATCCAGTGCTGTACATCCACATCAATCACACCATCCAGTGCTGTGCATCTACATCAATTACACCATTCAGTGCAGTACAACCACATCAATCACACCCTCCAGTGCTGTACATCCACATTAATCACACCCTCCAGTGCTGTATATCCACATCAATTACACCCTCCAGTGCTGTACATCTACATCAGTCATACCATCCAGTGCTATACATCTACATCAATCACACCATCCAGTGCTGTACATCTACATCAATCACACCCTCCAGTGCTGTACAGCCACATCAGTCACACCATCCAGTGCTGTACATCCACATCAATCACACCTTCCAGTGCTGTGCATCCACATCAATCACACCATCCAGTGCTGTACATCCACATCAGTCACACCCTCCAGTGCTGTACATCCACATCAGTCATACCATCCAGTGCTATACATCCACATCAATCACACCCTCCAGTGCTGTACATCCACATCAGTCATACCATCCAGTGCTGTACATCCACATCAGTCATACCATGCAGTGCTGCACATCCACATCAATCACACCCTCCAGTGCTGTACATCCACATCAATCACACCATCCAGTGCTGTGCATCCACATCAATCACACCATCCAGTGCTGTACATCCACATCAATCACACCATCCAGTGCTGTACATCCACATCAATCACATCAATCACACCATCTTGTGCTGTACATCCACATCAGTCATACCATCCAGTGCTGTACATCCACATCAGTCATACCATCCAGTGCTGTACATCCACATCAGTCATACCATCCAGTGCTGCACATCCACATCAGTCATACCATACAGTGCTGCACATCCACATCAATCACACCCTCCAGTGCTGTACATCCACATCAATCACACCATCCAGTGCTGTGCATCCACATCAATCACACCATCCAGTGCTGTACATCCACATCAATCACACCATCCAGTGCTGTACATGCACATATATCACACCATCCAGTGCTGTACATCCACATCAGTCATACCATCCAGTGCTGTACATCCACATCAGTCATACCATCCAGTGCTGTACATCCACATCAGTCATACCATCCAGTGCTGTACATCCACATCAATCACACCCTCCAGTGCTGTACATCCACATCAATCACACCCTCCAGTGCTGTACATCCACATCAATCACACCCTCCAGTGCTGTACATCCACATCAGTCATACCATGCAGTGCTGTACATCCACATCAATCACACCCTCCAGTGCTGTACATCCACATCAATCACACCATCCAGTGCTGTACTGTACATCCACATCTATCACACCATCCAGTGCTGTGCATCCACATCAATCACACAATCCAGTGCTGTACATCCACATCTATCACACCGTCCAGTGCTGTACATCCACATCGATCACACCATCCAGTGCTGTACATCAACTTCAATCACACCCCCAGTGCTGTACATCCACATCAATCACACCATCCAGTGCTGTACATCCACATCAATCACACCATCCAGTGCTGTACATCCACATCAATCATACCCTCCAGTGCTGTACATCCACATCAGTCATACCATCCAGTGCTGTACATCCACATCAGTCATACCATGCAGTGCTGTACATCCACATCAATCACACCCTCCAGTGCTGTACATCCACATCAATCACACCCTCCAGTGCTGTACATCCACATCAGTCATACCATCCAGTGCTATACAGCCACATCAGTCACACCCTCCAGTGCTGTACATCCACATCAATCACACCCTCCAGTGCTGTACATCCACATCAATCATACCATCCAGTGCTGTGCATCCACATCAGTCACACCATCCAGTGCTGTACATCCACATCAATCACACCATCCAGTGCTGTACATCCACATCAATCACACCCTCCAGTGCTGTACATCCACATCATTCATACCATCCAGTGCTGTACATCCACATCAGTCATACCATGCAGTGCTGTACATCCACATCAATCACACCCTCCAGTGCTGTACATCCACATCAATCAAACCATCCAGTGCTGAACATCCACATCAATCATACCATCCAGTGCTGTACATCCACATCAATCACACCATCCAGTGCTGTACATCCACATCAATCACATCAATCACACCATCCAGTCCTGTACATCCACATCAGTCATACCATCCAGTGCTGTACATCCACATCAATCACACCATCCAGTGCTGTACATCCACATCAATCACATCAATCACACCATCTTGTGCTGTACATCCACATCAGTCATACCATCCAGTGCTGTACATCCACATCAGTCATACCATCCAGTGCTGTACATCCACATCAGTCATACCATCCAGTGCTGCACATCCACATCAGTCATACCATACAGTGCTGCACATCCACATCAATCACACCCTCCAGTGCTGTACATCCACATCAATCACACCATCCAGTGCTGTGCATCCACATCAATCACACCATCCAGTGCTGTACATCCACATCAATCACACCATCCAGTGCTGTACATGCACATATATCACACCATCCAGTGCTGTACATCCACATCAGTCATACCATCCAGTGCTGTACATCCACATCAGTCATACCATCCAGTGCTGTACATCCACATCAGTCATACCATCCAGTGCTGTACATCCACATCAATCACACCCTCCAGTGCTGTACATCCACATCAATCACACCCTCCAGTGCTGTACATCCACATCAATCACACCCTCCAGTGCTGTACATCCACATCAGTCATACCATGCAGTGCTGTACATCCACATCAATCACACCCTCCAGTGCTGTACATCCACATCAATCACACCATCCAGTGCTGTACTGTACATCCACATCTATCACACCATCCAGTGCTGTGCATCCACATCAATCACACAATCCAGTGCTGTACATCCACATCTATCACACCGTCCAGTGCTGTACATCCACATCGATCACACCATCCAGTGCTGTACATCAACTTCAATCACACCCCCAGTGCTGTACATCCACATCAATCACACCATCCAGTGCTGTACATCCACATCAATCACATCAATCACACCATCTTGTGCTGTACATCCACATCAGTCATACCATCCAGTGCTGTACATCCACATCAGTCATACCATCCAGTGCTGTACATCCACATCAGTCATACCATCCAGTGCTGCACATCCACATCAGTCATACCATACAGTGCTGCACATCCACATCAATCACACCCTCCAGTGCTGTACATCCACATCAATCACACCATCCAGTGCTGTGCATCCACATCAATCACACCATCCAGTGCTGTACATCCACATCAATCACACCATCCAGTGCTGTACATGCACATATATCACACCATCCAGTGCTGTACATCCACATCAGTCATACCATCCAGTGCTGTACATCCACATCAGTCATACCATCCAGTGCTGTACATCCACATCAGTCATACCATCCAGTGCTGTACATCCACATCAATCACACCCTCCAGTGCTGTACATCCACATCAATCACACCCTCCAGTGCTGTACATCCACATCAATCACACCCTCCAGTGCTGTACATCCACATCAGTCATACCATGCAGTGCTGTACATCCACATCAATCACACCCTCCAGTGCTGTACATCCACATCAATCACACCATCCAGTGCTGTACTGTACATCCACATCTATCACACCATCCAGTGCTGTGCATCCACATCAATCACACAATCCAGTGCTGTACATCCACATCTATCACACCGTCCAGTGCTGTACATCCACATCGATCACACCATCCAGTGCTGTACATCAACTTCAATCACACCCCCAGTGCTGTACATCCACATCAATCACACCATCCAGTGCTGTACATCCACATCAATCACACCATCCAGTGCTGTACATCCACATCAATCATACCCTCCAGTGCTGTACATCCACATCAGTCATACCATCCAGTGCTGTACATCCACATCAGTCATACCATGCAGTGCTGTACATCCACATCAATCACACCCTCCAGTGCTGTACATCCACATCAATCACACCCTCCAGTGCTGTACATCCACATCAGTCATACCATCCAGTGCTATACAGCCACATCAGTCACACCCTCCAGTGCTGTACATCCACATCAATCACACCCTCCAGTGCTGTACATCCACATCAATCATACCATCTAGTGCTGTGCATCCACATCAGTCACACCATCCAGTGCTGTACATCCACATCAATCACACCATCCAGTGCTGTACATCCACATCAATCACACCCTCCAGTGCTGTACATCCACATCATTCATACCATCCAGTGCTGTACATCCACATCAGTCATACCATGCAGTGCTGTACATCCACATCAATCACACCCTCCAGTGCTGTACATCCACATCAATCAAACCATCCAGTGCTGAACATCCACATCAATCATACCATCCAGTGCTGTACATCCACATCAATCACACCATCCAGTGCTGTACATCCACATCAATCACATCAATCACACCATCCAGTCCTGTACATCCACATCAGTCATACCATCCAGTGCTGTACATCCACATCAGTCATACCATCCAGTGCTGTACATCCACATCAGTCACACCATCCAGTGCTGAACATCCACATATATCACACCCTCCAGTGCTCTACATCCACATCAATCACACCCTCCATTGCTGTACATCCACATCATTCATACCATCCAGTGCTGTGCATCAACAGCAATCACACCCTCCAGTGCTGTACATCCACATCAATCAAACCATCCAGTGCTGAACATCCACATCAATCATACCATCCAGTGCTGTACATCCACATCAATCACACCATCCAGTGCTGTACATCCACATCAATCACATCAATCACACCATCCAGTCCTGTACATCCACATCAGTCATACCATCCAGTGCTGTACATCCACATCAGTCATACCATCCAGTGCTGTACATCCACATCAGTCACACCATCCAGTGCTGAACATCCACATCTATCACACCCTCCAGTGCTCTACATCCACATCAATCACACCCTCCAGTGCTGTACATCCACATCAATCACACCCTCCAGTGCTGTACATCCACATCAATCACAGCGTCCAGTGCTGTACATCCACATCAATCACACCGTCCAGTGCTGTACATCCACATCAATCACACCGTCCAGTGCTGTACATCCACATCAATCACACCCTCCAGTGCTGTACATCCACATCAATCACACCCTCCAGTTCTGTACATCCACATCAATCACACCATCCAGTGCTGTACATCCACATCAATCACACCCTCCAGTGCTGTACATCCACATCATTCACAACATCCAGTGCTGCATATCCACATATATCACACCCTCCAGTGCTGTACCTCCAGATCAATCACACCATCCAGTGCTGTACATCCACATCAATCACACCATCCAGTGCTGTGCATCTACATCAATTACACCATTCAGTGCAGTACAACCACATCAATCACACCCTCCAGTGCTGTACATCCACATTAATCACACCCTCCAGTGCTGTATATCCACATCAATTACACCCTCCAGTGCTGTACATCTACATCAGTCATACCATCCAGTGCTATACATCTACATCAATCACACCATCCAGTGCTGTACATCTACATCAATCACACCCTCCAGTGCTGTACAGCCACATCAGTCACACCATCCAGTGCTGTACATCCACATCAATCACACCTTTCAGTGCTGTGCATCCACATCAATCACACCATCCAGTGCTGTACATCCACATCAGTCACACCCTCCAGTGCTGTACATCCACATCAGTCATACCATCCAGTGCTATACATCCACATCAATCACACCCTCCAGTGCTGTACATCCACATCAGTCATACCATCCAGTGCTGTACATCCACATCAGTCATACCATGCAGTGCTGCACATCCACATCAATCACACCCTCCAGTGCTGTACATCCACATCAATCACACCATCCAGTGCTGTGCATCCACATCAATCACACCATCCAGTGCTGTACATCCACATCAATCACACCATCCAGTGCTGTACATCCACATCAATCACATCAATCACACCATCCAGTGCTGTACATCCACATCAGTCATACCATCCAGTGCTGTACATCCACATCAGTCATACCATCCAGTGCTGTACATCCACATCAGTCATACCATCCAGTGCTGCACATCCACATCAGTCATACCATACAGTGCTGCACATCCACATCAATCACACCCTCCAGTGCTGTACATCCACATCAATCACACCATCCAGTGCTGTGCATCCACATCAATCACACCATCCAGTGCTGTACATCCACATCAATCACACCATCCAGTGCTGTACATCCACATCAATCACACCATCCAGTGCTGTACATCCACATCAATCATACCCTCCAGTGCTGTACATCCACATCAGTCATACCATCCAGTGCTGTACATCCACATCAGTCATACCATGCAGTGCTGTACATCCACATCAATCACACCCTCCAGTGCTGTACATCCACATCAATCACACCCTCCAGTGCTGTACATCCACATCAGTCATACCATCCAGTGCTATACAGCCACATCAGTCACACCCTCCAGTGCTGTACATCCACATCAATCACACCCTCCAGTGCTGTACATCCACATCAATCATACCATCTAGTGCTGTGCATCCACATCAGTCACACCATCCAGTGCTGTACATCCACATCAATCACACCATCCAGTGCTGTACATCCACATCAATCACACCCTCCAGTGCTGTACATCCACATCATTCATACCATCCAGTGCTGTACATCCACATCAGTCATACCATGCAGTGCTGTACATCCACATCAATCACACCCTCCAGTGCTGTACATCCACATCAATCAAACCATCCAGTGCTGAACATCCACATCAATCATACCATCCAGTGCTGTACATCCACATCAATCACACCATCCAGTGCTGTACATCCACATCAATCACATCAATCACACCATCCAGTCCTGTACATCCACATCAGTCATACCATCCAGTGCTGTACATCCACATCAGTCATACCATCCAGTGCTGTACATCCACATCAGTCACACCATCCAGTGCTGAACATCCACATATATCACACCCTCCAGTGCTCTACATCCACATCAATCACACCCTCCATTGCTGTACATCCACATCATTCATACCATCCAGTGCTGTGCATCAACAGCAATCACACCCTCCAGTGCTGTACATCCACATCAATCAAACCATCCAGTGCTGAACATCCACATCAATCATACCATCCAGTGCTGTACATCCACATCAATCACACCATCCAGTGCTGTACATCCACATCAATCACATCAATCACACCATCCAGTCCTGTACATCCACATCAGTCATACCATCCAGTGCTGTACATCCACATCAGTCATACCATCCAGTGCTGTACATCCACATCAGTCACACCATCCAGTGCTGAACATCCACATCTATCACACCCTCCAGTGCTCTACATCCACATCAATCACACCCTCCAGTGCTGTACATCCACATCAATCACACCCTCCAGTGCTGTACATCCACATCAATCACAGCGTCCAGTGCTGTACATCCACATCAATCACACCGTCCAGTGCTGTACATCCACATCAATCACACCGTCCAGTGCTGTACATCCACATCAATCACACCCTCCAGTGCTGTACATCCACATCAATCACACCCTCCAGTTCTGTACATCCACATCAATCACACCATCCAGTGCTGTACATCCACATCAATCACACCCTCCAGTGCTGTACATCCACATCATTCACAACATCCAGTGCTGCATATCCACATATATCACACCCTCCAGTGCTGTACCTCCAGATCAATCACACCATCCAGTGCTGTACATCCACATCAATCACACCATCCAGTGCTGTGCATCTACATCAATTACACCATTCAGTGCAGTACAACCACATCAATCACACCCTCCAGTGCTGTACATCCACATTAATCACACCCTCCAGTGCTGTATATCCACATCAATTACACCCTCCAGTGCTGTACATCTACATCAGTCATACCATCCAGTGCTATACATCTACATCAATCACACCATCCAGTGCTGTACATCTACATCAATCACACCCTCCAGTGCTGTACAGCCACATCAGTCACACCATCCAGTGCTGTACATCCACATCAATCACACCTTTCAGTGCTGTGCATCCACATCAATCACACCATCCAGTGCTGTACATCCACATCAGTCACACCCTCCAGTGCTGTACATCCACATCAGTCATACCATCCAGTGCTATACATCCACATCAATCACACCCTCCAGTGCTGTACATCCACATCAGTCATACCATCCAGTGCTGTACATCCACATCAGTCATACCATGCAGTGCTGCACATCCACATCAATCACACCCTCCAGTGCTGTACATCCACATCAATCACACCATCCAGTGCTGTGCATCCACATCAATCACACCATCCAGTGCTGTACATCCACATCAATCACACCATCCAGTGCTGTACATCCACATCAATCACATCAATCACACCATCCAGTGCTGTACATCCACATCAGTCATACCATCCAGTGCTGTACATCCACATCAGTCATACCATCCAGTGCTGTACATCCACATCAGTCATACCATCCAGTGCTGCACATCCACATCAGTCATACCATACAGTGCTGCACATCCACATCAATCACACCCTCCAGTGCTGTACATCCACATCAATCACACCATCCAGTGCTGTGCATCCACATCAATCACACCATCCAGTGCTGTACATCCACATCAATCACACCATCCAGTGCTGTACATGCACATATATCACACCATCCAGTGCTGTACATCCACATCAGTCATACCATCCAGTGCTGTACATCCACATCAGTCATACCATCCAGTGCTGTACATCCACATCAGTCATACCATCCAGTGCTGTACATCCACATCAATCACACCCTCCAGTGCTGTACATCCACATCAATCACACCCTCCAGTGCTGTACATCCACATCAATCACACCCTCCAGTGCTGTACATCCACATCAGTCATACCATGCAGTGCTGTACATCCACATCAATCACACCCTCCAGTGCTGTACATCCACATCAATCACACCATCCAGTGCTGTACTGTACATCCACATCTATCACACCATCCAGTGCTGTGCATCCACATCAATCACACAATCCAGTGCTGTACATCCACATCTATCACACCGTCCAGTGCTGTACATCCACATCGATCACACCATCCAGTGCTGTACATCAACATCAATCACACCCCCAGTGCTGTACATCCACATCAATCACACCATTCAGTGCTGTACATCCACATCAATCACACCATCCAGTGCTGTACATCCACATCAATCATACCCTCCAGTGCTGTACATCCACATCAGTCATACCATCCAGTGCTGTACATCCACATCAGTCATACCATGCAGTGCTGTACATCCACATCAATCACACCCTCCAGTGCTGTACATCCACATCAATCACACCCTCCAGTGCTGTACATCCACATCAGTCATACCATCCAGTGCTATACAGCCACATCAGTCACACCCTCCAGTGCTGTACATCCACATCAATCACACCCTCCAGTGCTGTACATCCACATCAATCACACCATCCAGTGCTGTGCATCCACATCAGTCACACCATCCAGTGCTGTACATCCACATCAATCACACCATCCAGTGCTGTACATCCACATCAATCACACCCTCCAGTGCTGTACATCCACATCAGTCATACCATCCAGTGCTGTACATCCACATCAGTCATACCATGCAGTGCTGTACATCCACATCAATCACACCCTCCAGTGCTGTACATCCACATCAATCAAACCATCCAGTGCTGAACATCCACATCAATCATACCATCCAGTGCTGTACATCCACATCAATCACACCATCCAGTGCTGTACATCCACATCAATCACATCAATCACACCATCCAGTCCTGTACATCCACATCAGTCATACCATCCAGTGCTGTACATCCACATCAGTCATACCATCCAGTGCTGTACATCCACATCAGTCACACCATCCAGTGCTGAACATCCACATCTATCACACCCTCCAGTGCTCTACATCCACATCAATCACACCCTCCATTGCTGTACATCCACATCATTCATACCATCCAGTGCTGTGCATCAACAGCAATCACACTCTCCAGTGCTGTACATCCACATCAATCACACCATCCAGTGCTTTACATCCACATCAATTACACCATCCAGTGCTGTGCATCCACATCAATCACACCATCCAGTGCTGTACATCCACATCAATCACACCATCCAGTGCTGTACATCCACATCAATCACACCCTCCAGTGCTGTACATCCACATCAGTCATACCATGCAGTGCTGTACATCCACATAAGTCATACCATGCAGTGCTGTACATCCACATCAATCACACCATCCAGTGCTGTGCATCCACATCAATCACACCATCCAGTGCTGTGCATCCACATCAATCACACCATCCAGTGCTGTGCATCCACATCAATCACACCATCCAGTGCTGTACATCCACATCAGTCATACCATCCAGTGCTGTACATCCACATCAGTCATACCATCCAGTGCTGTACACCCACATCAATCACACCCTCCAGTGCTGTACATCCACATCAATCACACCCTCCAGTGCTGTACATCCACATCAATCACACCATCCAGTGCTGTACATCCACATCAATCACACCATCCAGTGCTGTACATCCACATCAATCACACCCTCCAGTGCTGTACATCCACATCAATCACACCGTCCAGTGCTGTAAATCCACATCAATCACACCGTCCAGTGCTGTACATCCACATCAATCACACCGTCCAGTGCTGTACATCCACATCAATCACACCGTCCAGTGCTGTACATCCACATCAATCACACCCTCCAGTGCTGTACATCCACATCAATCACACCCTCCAGTGCTGTACATCCACATCAATCACACCCTCTAGTGCTGTACATCCACATCAATCACACCGTCCAGTGCTGTACATCCACATCAATCACACCGTCCAGTGCTGTACATCCACATCAATCACACCGTCCAGTGCTGTGCATCTACATCAATCACACCCCATCCACATCAATCACACCCTCCAGTGCTGTACATCCACATCAATCACACCATCCAGTGCTGTACATCCACATCAATCACACCCTCCAGTGCTGTACATCCACATCATTCACAACATCCAGTGCTGCATATCCACATATATCACACCCTCCAGTGCTGTACATCCAGATCAATCACACCATCCAGTGCTGTACATCCACATCAATCACACCTTCCAGTGCTGTTCATCTACATCAATTACGCCATCCAGTGCAGTACAACCACATCAATCACACCCTCCAGTGCTGTACATCCACATCAATCACACCCTCCAGTGCTGTACATCCACATCAATTACACCCTCCAGTGCTGTACATCTACATCAGTCATACCATCCAGTGCTATACATCAACATCAATCACACCATCCTGTGCTGTACATCTACATCAATCACACCCTCCAGTGCTGTACAGCCACATCAATCACACCATCCAGTGCTGTACATTCACATCAATCACACCATCCAGTGCTGTACATCCACATCAATCACACCCTCCAGTGCTGTACATCAACATCAGTCATACCATCCAGTGCTGTACATCCACATCAGTCATACCATGCAGTGCTGTACATCCACATCAATCACACCCTCCAGTGCTGTACATCCACATCAATCACACCATCCAGTGCTGTGCATCCACATCAATCACACCATCCAGTGCTGTGCATCCACATCAATCACACCATCCAGTGCTCTGCATCCACATCAATCACACCATCCAGTGCTGTACATCCACATCAGTCATACCATCCAGTGCTGTACATCCACATCAGTCATACCATCCAGTGCTGTACATCCACCTCAGTCACACCATCCAGTGCTGTACACCCACATCAATCACACCCTCCAGTGCTGTACATCCACATCAATCACACCCTCCAGTGCTGTACATCCACATCAATCACACCATCCAGTGCTGTACATCCACATCAATCACACCATCCAGTGCTGTACATCCACATCAATCACACCCTCCAGTGCTGTACATCCACATCAATCACACCGTCCAGTGCTGTACATCCACATCAATCACACCGTCCAGTGCTGTACATCCACATCAATCACACCGTCCAGTGCTGTACATCTACATCAATCACACCGTCCAGTGCTGTACATCCACATCAATCACACCCTCCAGTGCTGTACATCCACATCAATCACACCCTCCAGTGCTGTACATCCACATCAATCACAGCGTCCAGTGCTGTACATCCACATCAATCACACCGTCCAGTGCTGTACATCCACATCAATCACACCGTCCAGTGCTGTACATCCACATCAATCACACCCTCCAGTGCTGTACATCCACATCAATCACACCCTCCAGTTCTGTACATCCACATCAATCACACCATCCAGTGCTGTACATCCACATCAATCACACCCTCCAGTGCTGTACATCCACATCATTCACAACATCCAGTGCTGCATATCCACATATATCACACCCTCCAGTGCTGTACCTCCAGATCAATCACACCATCCAGTGCTGTACATCCACATCAATCACACCATCCAGTGCTGTGCATCTACATCAATTACACCATTCAGTGCAGTACAACCACATCAATCACACCCTCCAGTGCTGTACATCCACATTAATCACACCCTCCAGTGCTGTATATCCACATCAATTACACCCTCCAGTGCTGTACATCTACATCAGTCATGCCATCCAGTGCTATACATCTACATCAATCACACCATCCAGTGCTGTACATCTACATCAATCACACCCTCCAGTGCTGTACAGCCACATCAGTCACACCATCCAGTGCTGTACATCCACATCAATCACACATTCCAGTGCTGTGCATCCACATCAATCACACCATCCAGTGCTGTACATCCACATCAGTCACACCCTCCAGTGCTGTACATCCACATCAGTCATACCATCCAGTGCTATACATCCACATCAATCACACCCTCCAGTGCTGTACATCCACATCAGTCATACCATCCAGTGCTGTACATCCACATCAGTCATACCATGCAGTGCTGCACATCCACATCAATCACACCCTCCAGTGCTGTACATCCACATCAATCACACCATCCAGTGCTGTGCATCCACATCAATCACACCATCCAGTGCTGTACATCCACATCAATCACACCATCCAGTGCTGTACATCCACATCAATCACATCAATCACACCATCCAGTGCTGTACATCCACATCAGTCATACCATACAGTGCTGTACATCCACATCAGTCATACCATCCAGTGCTGTACATCCACATCAGTCATACCATCCAGTGCTGTACATCCACATCAATCACACCCTCCAGTGCTGTACATCCACATCAATCACACCCTCCAGTGCTGTACATCCACATCAATCACACCCTCCAGTGCTGTACATCCACATCAGTCATACCATGCAGTGCTGTACATCCACATCAATCACACCCTCCAGTGCTGTACATCCACATCAATCACACCATCCAGTGCTGTACTGTACATCCACATCTATCACACCATCCAGTGCTGTACATCCACATCAATCACACCCTCCAGTGCTGTACATCCACATCAATCACACCGTCCAGTGCTGTACATCCACATCAATCACACCGTCCAGTGCTGTACATCCACATCAATCACACCGTCCAGTGCTGTACATCTACATCAATCACACCGTCCAGTGCTGTACATCCACATCAATCACACCCTCCAGTGCTGTACATCCACATCAATCACACCCTCCAGTGCTGTACATCCACATCAATCACAGCGTCCAGTGCTGTACATCCACATCAATCACACCGTCCAGTGCTGTACATCCACATCAATCACACCGTCCAGTGCTGTACATCCACATCAATCACACCCTCCAGTGCTGTACATCCACATCAATCACACCCTCCAGTTCTGTACATCCACATCAATCACACCATCCAGTGCTGTACATCCACATCAATCACACCCTCCAGTGCTGTACATCCACATCATTCACAACATCCAGTGCTGCATATCCACATATATCACACCCTCCAGTGCTGTACCTCCAGATCAATCACACCATCCAGTGCTGTACATCCACATCAATCACACCATCCAGTGCTGTGCATCTACATCAATTACACCATTCAGTGCAGTACAACCACATCAATCACACCCTCCAGTGCTGTACATCCACATTAATCACACCCTCCAGTGCTGTATATCCACATCAATTACACCCTCCAGTGCTGTACATCTACATCAGTCATGCCATCCAGTGCTATACATCTACATCAATCACACCATCCAGTGCTGTACATCTACATCAATCACACCCTCCAGTGCTGTACAGCCACATCAGTCACACCATCCAGTGCTGTACATCCACATCAATCACACATTCCAGTGCTGTGCATCCACATCAATCACACCATCCAGTGCTGTACATCCACATCAGTCACACCCTCCAGTGCTGTACATCCACATCAGTCATACCATCCAGTGCTATACATCCACATCAATCACACCCTCCAGTGCTGTACATCCACATCAGTCATACCATCCAGTGCTGTACATCCACATCAGTCATACCATGCAGTGCTGCACATCCACATCAATCACACCCTCCAGTG
>NW_027152704.1:0-30892 GCF_040937935.1 Hyperolius riggenbachi
TAGTTAATTCCTGGGGGTTGCTTTAGGCTCCCCTGCTAGCCCAGTCAGGTTGTATTATCTGTATTGCCTGTTCTGTCTTGTCTTGCCTGTTTGCCATTGTCCTGTCCCTATGGTGGTTGACAGGAAATGGTTCTGATCTTTGTTCTTGGAGTATAGCTGGTGCAGCGGTTGCTACCAGCTATCTCTTCTGTTCTGTCTTCTGGGATCGCGCTAGCTACTTTTTGCTAGCGCTGGGGATCCTTCTGTTCTGTCTCCTGGGATCGCGCTAGCTACTTTTTGCTAGCGCTGGGGATCCTTCTGTTCTGTCTCCTGGGATCGCGCTAGCTACTTTTTGCTAGCGCTGGGGATCCTTCTGTTCTGTCTTGTTTGGATCGCACTGGCCTCTAGCGGTAGCGGTAGCGGCTGTGGATCCTTCTGATCTAGTTCCTGGAGTGTAAGCTGGAGCAGCGGTTGCTACCAGCTACCTCATCTGATCTGTCTTGTTTAGATCGCACTAGCCGCTAGCGTTAGCGGCTGTGGATCTTTCTGATCTGTGTTCCTGCTTGGATCACACTTGCTCCGGCGGAAGAGCGGTGGATCCTTTCTGCCTAGTTCCTGTTTTTCGTGTGTCTGTCTTGTCCGCTACGCTTGCTGCAGGCTCGGTGAGGTAATCGTTAAGCAAGCGCTCGCGTCCTCTGTTTCATGTTTGTCTGTTTATGGTTAGTTAGGCGTGCTTATCTCTATTGTGCTTATCACGTGGAGATCGCGCATAACCGCGTGCACTGTTGCGAATGAGTGCGGTGTTCGCGGTTAGCTAGTGGTTGTTATTTTCCGTATCTCCTTATTGTATTTGCTGTGCCTTTGCTACCCTCGTATTCTATTCTGTTCTGCCTTGTGTCACGTCTGGCGATCGCACCTCTCGCGATCGCGTTCCTATTTCGTATCTGCTGTTGTGTGTGCGCGGTCGCGGGGTGGCGACTGGATTGGCGCACACACATACAACCTATCCCTTTGCTCAATCTCATTCGCAATCGCCTCTCTTGCGATTGCGTTCTGCGCTTCGTACAATTCCTGTCTGGCACTTGTGGAGGTACAGAGGATTGGTTCCTCTGCACTCCCCAGCGCCATCTGCCGACAGGAATTTCCCTCTACAGGTGCGTAGCACCTTTTGCTGGGTGCCTGCAAATATACGCTTGTGGAGGATTTCCGCCGTGTCAGCGCACGCGTTGTGCGCTGATCACGGAGAAAGTTCCACAATCGTGACAATTGCAAACTCAAGACCGGTGACAGGATTGTGTCATCGAATATCTGTCCAAGAGTTACCAACTGTAAGTCCAGCGAAAGTAATCAAGATCCTAGAATCCGACTTTGCAGATGTAAGTTCCAGTGAAAAGAGTGTATCCCAAGAGGACATAAAGTTTGTACACACTCTAGAAGATGATAGTCACCAAAATCAACAAGGTCATCTTGAAATGCCCCTACCCTTTAGAGAACGACCGCGTCTGCCAAATAACAGAAATCTTGCCCTAGCAAGATTGAAAGCCTTAAAGAAAAGGTTGGGAAGAGATCCAAAATTCAAGGATGATTATTTGAAATTCATGAAAGACGTCATCAAAGACGGACATGCAGAGAAAGTTGATAGTCAGCCTAAAGAAGGAGAAGTGTGGTACATCCCACATCATGGTGTCTATCACCCAAAGAAACCCGATAAGATCAGAGTCGTTTTTGATTGCTCGGCAAAGTACAATGATGTTTCATTGAATGATCATTTACTGAAAGGACCAGACCTTACAAACACCCTGCCTGGAGTACTCTGTAGATTCAGAAAGTATCCCGTAGCAGTCATGTGTGACGTTGAAAAGATGTTCCACCAGTTTCATGTGAAGAATGAAGATAGGGACTTCTTGAGGCTTCTGTGGTGGGAGAACGGAGATACAGATACAGAGCCAGTGGAATACAGGATGAAAGTACACTTGTTTGGAGCAGCATCATCTCCAGGTTGTGCCAATTATGATATGAAGTATCTGGCCAATGAGAATGAAAAGGATTGTCCATCAGCAGCAAATTTTCTGAAGAAAAACTTTTATGTAGATGATGGTCTTATAAGTCTAGAGTCCACAGAATCTGCAATACAATTGGTAAAAGAAAGCCAAGAGTTGTGCGCAAGGGGAAACCTACGCCTTCACAAATTCATCTCGAACAACAGAGAGGTACTGGAATCCATAAGCGACTCTGAACGTGCATCAACAATGAAGAATGTAGATCTTAATTATGATCATCTTCCAGTTCAGAATGTACTCGGATTGGGATGGAATGTAGAAAACGACAATTTCTTCTTTGAAGTATCTATAGAAGAGAAAGTTCCAACCAGACGAACCATTCTTTCTGCTGTGGCTTCAATATATGATCCATTGGGATTCTTGGCACCAGTAATCCTCAGAGCAAAAGAAATACTGCAAGAGTTGTGCCGACAGAAGTTGGGATGGGATGAACTCATACCGGAAAGTTTGAGGCCAAGGTGGGAGAGTTGGATAAGAGACTTGCAAAATTTGAAAGAAGTTCGAATACCCAGATGTGTTGTACCTCCCAATTTCGGAAAGTACAGGAAGATAGAACTTCATCACTTTTCTGATGCCAGTAGTCATGGTTATGGTCAGTGCTCCTATATCAGAGTGATAGGAGAAGAAAAGGTACATTGTGCCCTGGTTATGGGAAAAGCCAGAGTCGCACCTAACAGTATTCAGACAATACCAAGACTTGAACTGACAGCAGCTGTTGTTTCAGCATCAGTAAGCCAGTTTCTGAAAGAAGAATTGGAATTGAAAATAGATGAAGAGTATTTTTGGACAGACTCACAAGTTGTCCTAGGATACATAAACAATGAAGCTCGAAGATTCCACATCTTTGTTGCCAACAGAGTTCAGAAAATTCGAGAAACAACAAATCCAGAACATTGGCATTATGTTGACACAAAGCATAACCCAGCAGATCATGCTTCAAGAGGCCTGAATGTAACAGAACTGAAGAATTCAAACTGGTTCACCGGTCCAGAGTTCCTTTGGGAAGAGGAAATCATACCCAGTGAAGGTTATACAGAACTGTCTATTGGTGATCCAGAAGTAAAGTTTGTTCAAACATTGAGCACTGCTGCCAAGTGTCAAGATGACATGCTTGAAAGACTAGCCAGATGTTCAAAGTGGAATACAGTAATAAACGTAGTAGCTCGAATTCAACGCTTGGCAAAAGGAATCAGAAAGAAAGAATCCTTGAATGTAGAGGAAAGAATGAAAGCTGAAGAAACAGTCATAAGACTCATTCAACAGAGATTCTACAGTGAAGAACTGAAGAGACTTAGTCAAGAACCAAAAAGGCTTCCAAACAACCACCCATTGTACAAGCTTAATCTTGTTCTGCAGGATGGTATACTAAAGGTGGGAGGGAGATTGGAAAATGCATCGTTGCCAAGCAGAGTTAAGCATCCAGCAATTCTTCCTAAAAATTCTACCTTCACAAGATTGATTATTGATCATTACCACAACAAATCCTTACATCAAGGAAGAAGCTCTACCCAAAGTTGTTTGAGAGAAGGTGGTTACTGGATAGTGAAAGGAAGCAAAGTCATAGCGAAGTACATAAGTAAATGTGTAACCTGTAGAAAGACACGTAGACCTACAGAAGAACAAAGAATGGCTGATCTACCTGCTGATCGTGTAAACCCATCACCACCATTTCTTTATACTGGAATGGATTGTTTTGGTCCATTTATCACCAAACAGAACCGCAAAGAGTACAAGAGATATGGACTAATTTTTACATGTCTAAGCTCCAGAGCAATTCACCTGGAAATGTTGGAAGATATGTCAACTGACGCATTCATCAACTCCTTAAGATGTTTCATAGCCATTAGAGGTACTGTCAGAGAGCTTAGATCTGACTAAGGATCTAATTTTGTTGGAGCAAAGAACGAATTGAACAAGGCTCTAAAGGAGATTGATAAAGAAAAGGTAACTGAGTACTTGTTAGAGAAACAGTGTGATTTTCACATGAATGCTCCAAATGAAAGCCATACAGGAGGAGTTTGGGAGAGGCAAATCAGAACTGTAAGAAACGTGCTAAGTTCAGTGTTGAAAAAGAACGCCGGAAGAATAGATGATGCTTCACTTAGGACACTATTCTATGAAGTAATGTCCATTGTTAACCAGCTGAGCGGTCTGGACGAGCTCAGCTCGTCCAACACCGCCAGCGGCTGCCGCTCAGGCCCTGCTGGGCCGATTTCAATGAAATAAAAAGCAGCACACGCAGCCGGCACTTTGCCAGCCGCGTGTGCTGCCTGATCGCCGCCGCTCTGCGGCGATTCGCCGCGAGCAGCGGCGAAAGAGGGTCCCCCCAGCCGCCTGAGCCCAGCGTAGCCGGAACAAAAAGTTCCGGCCAGCGCTAAGGGCTGGATCGGAGGCGGCTGACGTCAGGACGTCGGCTGACGTCGATGACGTCACTCCGCTCGTCGCTATGGCGACGATATAAGCAAAACAAGGAAGGCCGCTCATTGCGGCCTTCCTTGTTTATTCTGGGCGCCGGAGGCGATCGGAAGATCGCCTCCGGAGCGCCCTCTAGTGGGCTTTCATGCAGCCAACTTTCAGTTGGCTGCATGAAATAGTTTTTTTTTTATTTAAAAAAAACCCTCCCGCAGCCACCCTGGCGATTTAATCAGAACGCCAGGGTGGTTAACAGTCGTCCACTTACAGTCGACAACATCAACGACCCAACAAGTTTGGAACCTTTAACTCCCAATCATCTACTTCACCTCAAGTCTGATTACATACAGCCACCCCCTGGCAAATTCACCAAAGAGGATCTATATGCCAGAAAAAGATGGCGAAGAGTTCAATATCTATCAGAACAGTTTTGGAAAAGATGGAACAAAGAGTACTTAGCTCATCTCATGCTAAGAAGTAAATGGCAAACACCCAGAAGAAATGTCCAAGTTGATGACATAGTGTTAGTAAAAGAAGACGACTTACCTAGAAGCCAATGGAAGTTGGCCAAAGTCCTAGAAGTTCAAAAGGACAAAGACGGGCTAGTAAGAAGAGCTTTGTTACAAATAGGAGACTCAAAACTTGACAAAAAAGGAAGACGTCTCACAACTCCACTCAAGTTGGAACGTCCAATACAAAGGTTAGTTGTTCTGCTTGAGAGTAACAAGAGACACTTGAGAGTTGAGAACCTGATAGAAAATTCCACAAATTCATGTTCAAATCCTACTACTGAGAACATAGAATTATAGGTAATTTTGGTGGGAGTGTAGCTGGCCAGCTAAGACCTGTCCTAGGTTGCCATTATAGTTTATATAAATATACACCAAAACCTGCCAGTAACCTCAGTACAGTTCATATGTTCATAAGGTTAAGCCAAACAGCAAAGTTATTGCTGAAATGTATGTTTCTGAATGTTATATAACAGAATATATATGCATTGTGTTATCAAAGGCAACAGGGGGAAATATGCCTTTAAGAGTCATCACATAGATGAGCCAATCACAGCCAGCCTCACACTGCACCAGAGCCTCAACCAATCCTAGCTAGTTACACACTGAGCCTGTGTGGGAAACCCCCTAGCCAGATCATTCTAGAGTCATTGCTCATCAGAGAGAGAAGAGACCAGAGTTCCAGAGAAGTTTTATGGAAGTACAGAAGGCCAAATAGGTATTTAATACACTTATCTATGTTCCCTTATTGTTTAATAGTGTGAGAGTAGGCCTATATAGTGAATCTGTTGTTATGTGTTTACTTGCAGTTCCACCAAATCAAATCAAGTCAAATCAAATTGAATAACACATGCAAATTCAAATACAAGTTGAATATCAAATTCAGAGCACAAATACAAGATCAAATGCAGATTCATCAACAGTATAGATCCAATCAGATCCAGAGTACAGATTCAAGCACAGAGAGTCAAATACATCCACCATCTTATGTTATCTGACAATCTTATGTTATCTGACAGGATTGAACTGTTAAACCACCTTTTGTGATTTTTATCCACCACATTTTGTACATGGACTATCTGCTGCACATGTTGCAGTGTTATATGAAGAAAAGTTGAAGTTATTAAAGAAGTTATTCTAAAGTATTTGGTGTGCTCTTTAAACCTACTGCTTCCATAGAACGGTGTTAGAGGAATTACAGAGTAATAGACAGTCTGCTTAGACTAAAGAGACAGAGATTGCATAATTCTTCTAATGCCACAGCGCACAAGGCACTACATAGTGCTGCGCCTGCCACAGTCTGGGGTTGTTTTGCTGCTTCAGGACCTGGAAGACTTGCTGCGATAGATGGAACCATGAATTCTACTGTCTACCAAAAAATCCTGAAGGAGAATGTCCGGCCATCTGTTCGTCAACTCAAGCTGAAGCGACCTTGGGTGCTGCAGCAGGACAATGACCCAAAACACACCAGCAAATCCACCTCTGAATGGCTGAAGAAAAACAAAATGAAGACTTTGGAGTGGCCTAGTCAAAGTCCTGACCTGAATCCTATTGAGATGTTGTGGCATGACCTTAAAAAGGCAGATCCTGCTAGAAAACCCTCAAATAAAGCTGAATTACAACAATTCTGCAAAGATGAGTGGGCCAAAATTCCTCCAGAGCGCTGTAAAAGACTCGTTGCAAGTTATCGCAAACGCTTGATTGCAGTTATTGCTGCTAAGGGTGGCCCAACTAGTTATTAGGTTCAGGGGGCAATTTCTTTTTCACACAGGGCCATGTAGGTTTTGAGTTTTTTTTCTCACTAAATAATAAAAACCATCATTTAAAACTGCATTTTGTGTTCAATTATGTTATCTTTGACTAATAGTTAACGGCTTTTGATGAGCAGAAACATTTAAGTGTGACAAACATGCAAAAGAATAAGAAATCAGGAAGGGGGCAAATAGTTTTCACATCACTGTATATCCATTTTCTTTTTAAAGTGTAACTGTCGGGCATAAAATCAAAAAACAATTCTTTATTTTTATCTGGTAAACAAGTAATAAGGGTGCTAACCAGGCAATCCAAAAGTTAAAATCACTTATAATTTTCATGTTGATGAATGATCATTCCCCAGTTTACCTGCCTCTTATTTGGTACACACAAAATTTGGCACGCAAAAAGGAATTTGCAGGGCATGCTGGGTTGTCCTTTTTTGCTTCTCTAGTAGAGAAGTAGAAGTAGAGAAGCGAAAGATGACAGCCCAGCATGCCCTGCAACTTCCTTTTTGCGTACCAAATTTTGTGTGTACCAAATAAGAGTCAGGTAAACTGGGGAATGATCATTCATCAACAAGAAAAGTAATAGAGATTTTAACTTTTGGATTGCCTGGTTAGCATCCTTATTACTTGTTTACCAAATAAAAATAAAAAATAGATTTTTGATTTTATGCCCGACAGTTACACTTTAAACTCTAGCAGCTTACAGACAGGTAAGGGCTGTCGGCAGGCACAAGAAATCCAGGGCCCACACCCAAAACATCAGCGATGGTGCCCTGATCCTTCCACAGAACTTAATAGTCCCACTTGGGATAATTTCTGGGCAAATGCAAATGGGCAGCACAGCGACCTTTTATATGCAGAGGCTGTCTATAATGACCATGTCAGGTAATGCGGAGGGATATGTGATAAAGGTGCATTTCCTGGAACTCTATTATAGTCTGGCCCAATGGCAGGAATAGGAAACTGAAGACTGTCACAAGGAGCTGGACTGGGGGTAAGCATCTGTTTTTTCCAGTTGTAGGTACCCACCACTGGCACCGGTTAATAATTTGGCTTTATCAGGCAAGCAAACCTATGACCAAATATAAACATTCCCTGAAATGCAGGAGGAAAGGATGATGTAAAAGAAGGCATCACTGTTACTAGGCAGTCTCCAGAAATACACCAATCAACAGAGAAATTCCAGCAAATACAGTAGCTCAAGGTGTGACTGCAGAGATATCACCATCAGTGGTCAGAATGGATGGCTTTCATTGAAAGCCTTAGCGTCTGAATCTTACCAGAGGCGAGGTTTTGCTGGAAGCTGGCTCCTGTACAATAAGCCTCAATCACTTTCAGAATTTGTGCATCTTCTTCCAATGCTACTGTGCCTGAAAAAATAGAAATGTCAATTTGAGGCATAGGTTTGTACATGTCTGTTCATACTGCTAAGTGATTTGGAAAGGTAAAACTAGAGCAAAAGGGGGAAAAAAAATCTTTATTACAATTTATGACAATCCTAAAAAAAACAACCCTGAAGTTTTACTAGACTAAATTTTCAGGGAGCACAGAAAGGGTTAAGCCTTTCCTACAGAGGCAGAACCCCAGCCAGGGGCGTAGCAATAGGGGTTGCAGAGGTAGCCACCGCATCGGGGCCCTTGGGCCAGAGGGCCCTACCTCAACTACAGTATTAGCTCTCTATTGGTCCTGTGCTCATAATAATCACTTCTATAGATACTTTGAATAGTGGTAATCATTAACATACTGTTCCCCATCCCCTTCTTGCACCTCTGATACTGTAGTTGCCATTGGCAGGTTTTGGTGCGCCTTATCAATTGCTATGTATAGAGTGCTTGGGGCCCCATTATAAAACTTGCATCGGGGCCCACAGGTCCTTAGCTATGCCACTGACCCCAGCACTCTGATTCAAAGCTGCTGCTAAGCATGATTACACTATGATGTAGCTAAACAACAGGGGACAGTGCAGCGGATCTCTACAGCACGTATATATGCAATGAAAACTTATCATTGTGTGCTGTCTGTTCAGGTCTGCTTTAAAGTGTACTTTTACTGAGAATTATGGATGCTGTATTGATGGCTCGCTTTGGAAAATACGAGTTACTCATTTGTAATGTTGATCTCTTAGCTACAATGGGTTCTGAATCCCTTACTATTAAGCAGATCCAAAAATCAAATACATTTCAGATCATCTGTACTGAGGTGAAAGCATTAGAAAGTACACTATATTGTAATAAGTATTGGGATGCCTGCCTTTACACACGCATGAATTTTTATTGCATCCTATTCTTAACCCATGGGCTCCATATTAAAATATGTAGTTAGCGCACCCTTTGACATCTTCTGCAGTGCTTTACAGAGTTTTAGTCTTGTCACTAGCTGTCCCTCAGAGGAACCCATAATATAACCCAGGCATGGGCAAACTTGGCCCTCCAGCTGTTAAGGAACTACAAATCCCACAATGCATTTGCCTTTATGAGTCATGACTGTGGCTGTCTAACTCCTGCAATGCATTGTGGGACTTTTAGTTCCTCAACAGCTGGAAGGCCAAGTTTGCACATGTCTGCTCTAACCCCTAACATAGTCATATGCAAATTGTAGTTTTGTGCCAATTTAGGGAAAGCCAATTAACTTAGCTGCATGTTTTTGAGTTGTGAGAGGAAACCGCACTGCCCGGAGGAAAACCATGCAGACACAAGAAAAGCACACAAACTCCGTGCAGAAATTCTTTGAGAAGAATATTTGAGAGGCTGGACAAGAAGACCTGCCTTGCAGACGCCACGCTAAAGATGTTCTATCAAATTTAAGTCAGATCTCTGTGCAGGCCAGTCAAGTTAGTCCACACAAAATTTGCTCATCTATATCTTTATGGACGATGCATTATGTACTGGTGCACAGTCGAGTTGCAGCAAGTACACATTCAAAAACTGTTCCCACAAAGCTGCGAGTATGAAATTGTCTAAAATGTCTTGGTATCATGACGCATTCAGAGATCCTTTCATTGGAACTAAGGATCCAAGTCCAACCCCTAAAAAACAACCCCACCTCATAATCCCCTTTTTACCAAAGTTTACATTTAGTACAATGCAGTCAGGTAAGTACCATTGTCCTGGCATTCACCAAGCCGAGACTCATTGCAATGTATGATATAACACTTGGATGCACGTGCTCAATCAAGGAAATACATTCCATGAAGTTGTCTGCGCACTGTTTGGAGCTAAACATAAGGCAGTATACAGTTTGGAGGTCTGTAGCTATTGATCCTACAGAAAGTAGACTGACTTGACAATGTTAGCCTCGGTATGTGCTGACCCCTCTATGATTGTACATGTCCTACCACTTCATAGCAGAGTTGCTGTTGTTCCCAATTGCTTCCACTTTGTAATACCAACAGTTGACTGTGGAGTATTTAGTAGGAAGGAAAAAGGAGAGAGAGAGTGAATTACTTCCCATTCTCTTCTCTTCCATAAGAGTGCATCTTCTCTGACCCATTCCTCCTTCCCCCAGGACCTATCTTGAATGTTATGTGAGAGACCTAGCAGTCTACAGCATCTGTTTATCTTATCAAGTCCAGTAACTGGACTGCAACTTGTTATCCACGGTATAGTCTTGCAAAACAGTACACCGTAATCAAGAATATTGCCATGTACACTACAATATAAGCAGCTCGCAGTACCACATTTGTTAAATTGCATTCATAGCAGCTAGTCACGCTCTTAGTGTGGCCAAGCTGCGGCCAAGATGGTGAACCATGGACAGCTAAGATACCACATTCCTGAAATAATATATACAGTATATATAATGACTACAAAAGAGAGAAATAAAAAGAACTGTGCCTTACTTTTCCTGAGTGTAGATTCCTCATCAGAAGGTTTCCTTTCTGGTTTTCGCTTGGGAAGAAACTTCTTGACATTTTTGGGGCTTTTGCTAGAATCCTGCTGAAAATGTTTTTGGCATAAAAACAAATATGTTAACATTGAGAGTTTCATAATCTGTCTAGAATGTTACTTCAATAAATTGGTTCAGTCCCTCTGCAAGTCCTCATACCATCTACAATCTAATCCTTACAGGACATCAGAGCTGAGGGAGTAAGATTAGAATTACTTACCTTGGTTTCTTCCAGCCCTTAGCAATCTATCAGGTCTCTCACTGTAGTTCTGCTGCACTTCAGGGTGCCACTGTCCCCTCCGTAAGATCAACATTCACAGCTGAGGCAGCAGGCTACAGCACATTCACGCGCCTCTCAATCATGCTCCTGTGGCAGGGAGTGTTCTGTGCTTGTGCAGTTTAAAGGAATGCTGTAAGGGGGGGGGGGGGGGGGGAGAGCTGAACTCATCTAGGGCACGCAGCCAGTTCCCGATGCTCCGGTCCCCGCCGCTGGTTCACTTCTGTGTGCCTGCGCGGCAGTGTCCTCGCTACTGCTGACGCCAGAGGGAGCGTACTGCGCAGACACAAACTGTACAGCACAGTGCGCTCTGGGTGACGTCAGCGCGAATAAGGACACGCTGGCTCAGTGGGCTTGCGAATTTAAAGTCGCAAATTCCGGAAGTGAACCAACAGCAGGGACTGGAGCATCGCTGACTGGCTGCTCGGGCACAGGGCATCTGTGGGGGACCATTAGAAGCCTCAGGTAAGTTCAATCCCCCCCCCTTACAGCAGTCTTTTAAGTGCAGAAAGCTCCCATTCACAGGAGCACGGTCAAGAGAGACAAATAGACTAGCCTGCACATGCACAGAAGCCTGCAACAACAGCGGTGGTCAGCGATCTTTCAGAAGGGACAGCAGCACACTGGAGGGCAGCAGAACTACAGCCTTACACAGAAAAAAAATGAACTAGAAAGCTGTAAATTGCAGCCTGAATGGTATATTTGTCGATATTCAATCTGCAAAAATCAACTACCTATAATATTAACTTATCTTTTTTCCATCCAAAGTGAACAAGGCAGCATCTCCAAAGAAGTATAATAATAATAAATGTTAAAGATGAGGAAAAAAGTAGAGGAAAGCTCTCCAAAGGTGTAATCCTGTTGCATGACAAAGCCCCAGCACACACTGCAGGTGACAGTACTGCAAAAATAACCTCCTTTGGCTTTCAAGTGATGCCCAATCTATCCTATTCGCCTAACCTGGCTCCTTCTGACGATCTGTTCCCCAATCTCAAAAATCACCTAAAAGAACAACAATTTGAGTGTGTTATGGAAGCCACTAATGCGGCAAATGAGTTCTTACACCAGCAGTCAGAAGAATTCTATTTGTAGGTATTTAAAAAGCTGCAGGACAAATGTCGCAACTGGGGGCATATTCTTGGGGGAATATGTAGATTAGTTTGGCATTAACAGCCATCTTAATTTTATTCTGGGTAAGGCTCAATACTTGTCAGCACCTCCTCGTAGTGGTAACACAATCTCTCTGTTTCTCAACTTTGCAGTTTCCTGGAACTCCATAGGACTGTGAGTGTAATGTCTAGGGAACCTGATCAGGCTTTTATTTTGGTATTGCAGTAACTTAGATTCTTAATGCTGCAGTTCAACAATTCGTTGTAGAAGAACCAGTCCATCGTCCACATTCCAACTGACTGGTCACTGAATTATTTGTTCCTCCAGAATCCAAACCAGTCAAAATATTTTATTACTGTAATTTGCTAGGTTTTCCACAAATGACCAGTGCAACCTGAAGCAGTCACCTCCGGTTCCTACATAGGGAGAACAAAGTTACCCATCCAAACTGCTATGCAGGGAGGCATGAAACTTTGGGGTGTATTCACTAAAATGTGGTAAGCCAGTACGGAAAACAGTAAGGAGTCTTTGGGCAAGACTCTCCAATGATCCTGGTCGCCCACTGAGCATGCCCTAAGCGGCTGCAGCCCTAAAGCACTTTGAATCCGCCAAGACAAAATTGTGATACAAATGTTCTGTGTCTTGTGTCTTGGTAAGAAAAAGAACATGCCTTAAGTTTTACCACAGGAGGAGTAGAGCATATTGCAATACATATCATGGAATGCATTACACACTACTCATTGTTCGTAAGACTTTAAGCACGTTATTCTGCTTACATTTCCACAAAAGGGAACTGTGTAGCATGCACTACAATGGTTTGGACAGATCATAACCAAGCAACTACTGCAAAGTCCGGCAGCGTGCTCTAGGATTAACCAATGGCAGGTTGCATAAATATGTGAACAGAGATGGCTGTAACATGTCATACAGTACAAGTCGCTGAAACAGTTAAACATGTGTGAGGCATAAAGTAGTCCGAGGAGAGTAAACAGTGGGCACTTGGGAGCCTGACGGCTGTTTCGTGGTGCTTCCTCTGTTATTCTGCTTACCGCAGTTTCATGAATACAACCATTTATTCCCTAAATCTTATATCTCCTGGGATAAACCCTGCTCAAGAAATTATGGATACAAAATGTGGATTTTCCCACCTGATCACTTTTGTGATCGACATCCAGAGGTATCTTAGTTCTCTCCAGAGCAGAAGAAAAGAATAACAATTGGCTCAGGAAGTTCAGCTTTGTAGATTACCAATCTCTTGAGTATGGTCTGTCCCATAAGATGGCAAAGTCTCATACAGATATTATATTGTTGTCTCGTATTATTGAAAGTGGTCATGTAAGGCAACAGACCTCATATCTACACAGGACTGTTATGCAGATTAAACAGTCCTGTCCAGATTTCACCCGATTAAGCCTGCCATGTTTTCTATAATACATTGGAGTGTTTTCTATTATACAGTGTGACAATGGACAAAGTAACCAGAGAGCATTTACAGGAACAATCTTATCAAGCCTCATTTATTCAGATTACCCACAAAACTCGAATCGTTAAAAAGGTGCAAATTGACTCACAATGGTTCTTATTTCAGTATGAATGACATGTGTCTGACTTCCCATTTCAGCTTCAGCATAAATTGTCATTTCCAAAATAATCACTTCTGCAAGCTTGTAATGGCAGCGTTTTATGATGCATTAGGAAGCAAATAAGGGATTCTTACGGTTATGAAAAGCAGGGTTAATGCAATGAAAGGCGTACAAAAAAAGCATTTTCTCTTCGGAGGCCCACAGACACAGAAATATACAGCGTAATGAAGATTTTTAAAGGTAAAAAGAGGTAATGAGTCTATTTTTTCTGCAAAATTGGTCCATTTTAAGTACATACATTACCTATAATCAAATGCAGGGAGTCATTTTGTGGGTTTAATTGTAAGTCTGGTATATGATAGAAATATGAAAGGTGGAAATGATGACCTCTCCTTATGAGACCGCAGGATCCTTGCAATTATACAGGTGAAATGTGAAAAATGTGAATATTGTGCAAAAGCCCATTTATTTCAGTAATTCAACTTAAAGTGTACCTGAGATGGGCAAAGAAAAAGATTTGATACTTTACCCAGGGCTTCCTCCAGCCCCATGAGCAGCGATGCATCCCTCACCTTCCTCCCAAGTGCCTCCGTTCTCCTTGTATCAGTCCCGGTAATCTGTCTCAGTCGCCTGTTCTGCGCACGCGCGGAGGGGCCATGCATGCACAGACTGGCGTGACTGAGCCAGATTACTGGGACCGATACAAGAAGAACGGAAGCACTCAGGAGGACGGCGGGGGTGTCTCGCTGCTCATGAGGCTGGAGGAAGCCCCAGGTAACTTTTCTTTGCCCATCTCAGCTTCACTTTAAATATATATGAATATATGAAATAGGAATCCTTTTCGGGTGTTTTGGATTAATTAGCTGAATAGAGTGTGACACTTTGGGCCATATGCAATTCACTTTTTCACCTGAGTTTTCTCCTAGGTGATATTTGCACAACTCGTAAATAAAATACCTTTTATTCCACCAGCAAGCAAATACTCAAAATAATTTGGACAGTACTTTTCCAGCTACTTTTTCCATTGCAAAGTGCTAAAAAGTTTATTTAAATTGAAGATGAAAAATTATCTCATAGGAGAAAACTCAGGAGAAAAAGTGAATTACATATGGCCCTTTGAGCCTAGAATGTTGAACCTTTTCACAATATTCTAATTTTTCCTATTTTTTTTTGGGGGGGGGGGGGGGGGGGAAGTTTTTATAATCTGTAAGCCATAATTATCAAAATGATAACAAGCAAAGGCTTGAAATAACTCCCCTTTAAAGTAACGAGTCTATTTGGTATATTGGTTTCACCTTTTAAGTTTAAAGTGAACCTTAAGTGACAAAAATAAATTAAGTTTTAATCACCTGGGGCTTACCTCAGTCCCCTGCAGCTGATCGGTGCCCACGACGAGTCGCTCTGATGCTCCGGGTCCCGCTGGCAGCCACTTCCGGTTTCGCCGTCAGGCTAGGGAACGCGGCCGTTTCTACGCGTTCCCAGCCAAAATAGCACCCCTATGCGGCCATATAACCGCATAGGGGTGCTATTTTGGCTGGGAACGCGTAGTATCAGCCGCGTTCCCCAGCCTGACGGGTCCTAACGGCAAAACCGGAAGTGGCCGCCAGCGGGACCCGGAGTATCAGAGCGAGTCGTCGTGGGCACCGATCAGCTGCAGGGGGCTGAGGTAAGCCCCAGGTGAGTAAAACTCAATTTATTTTTTACTCTTAAGGTTCACTTTAAGACATAAAAGGACTTGAGCACAATATTCTAATGTTTCGAGTTTCACCTGTAATGAACCTCTGGCTAACATACTTTTGGAGTGGAAGACATGTAACTAGTATGTAGTCATATAAAAAGTGGTGGCTTTTTTCATCTTTCCTGATTTGAAAGCATGTTTGGATCAATTACATAAATAATTAATAGAGCCTAAGGGCTCGTTTCCACTAGTGCGGCGTGCGTCTCGTAGACGCACGCCGGCACTGAGCGGGTGGGCGGGATCGCAGGCGATTCCCATCAGCCGTGCCATGCACGGCTATGGGAATCGCAGCCTCCGCCGCGAATTCTGTGGGGGTTTCCGGCCGAATCGCTACTGCAAGCGATTCGGCCGGCGGCGCCGTTGTCCCCTATGGCAGAGTTTCCCCGCGCGATTTGCCTGCGGGGAAACTCTGCGGATTCGCGGCCGTTTCCGCGAGAGTGGAAACGGGCCCAAAGGGCAGAAGGACAGGCATTACAACACAACCTTCTTATGAGACGTTTATTTTATAGTGGTTACATAGTTAAAAGCAGTCATGACTTTTATTCCCTTTAAGGATTAATATAAACTAAGATGATTAGTTTCTCCAACATAATTACTCCTTTTAGAGAAACCATGGTGGAGCATTTGATCGATTTGTAAGCCTCCGATTGGAAGGTTGCTAATACATATTGATTTGTCACTTCCTGTTACACAAGCAGACGTGATAGATGATTGTGTCCAGGCACACTTACAAATTAATATGAACTAAATACTTTTCCCATCATAATGAACTAAATGTTTATCCCATGATTTTTCCTAAAGGATAAATCATTTTTTGTATAGATCAGTATTAATGTCTTCCAAACATTAGGCACGACTTAACTACATAACTCTGTAGCCTTTCATTCTCCATAAAATCAGTAGACTAAAAACAAAGTCCTGCAAATAAATGATCATAGAACGGTTTTCATGAGTGTGTTATGGCAGTAACAGCTTCCTAGCTTAAATGATGGCTAATGAACAGCTCTATCTACTGATCATAGTTTAGCAGAGGAAACAAGCAAACTTCAATTTTTTTGCCATTATCATCGAACATTCATCTGTACGTGAAGAATCTGCCATTGTTGTTAGCACATGTGAAGGCCCATACAGAGGGCAAATTACATCACTCTTGCATGATTTCTGTTGGTTCTCGATGGTGTGTTAAGCAAGGGTAAACGATAGAGGAGAAAGTATTAGTCTTAAAAGGAATCTGAAGAGGGATATGGCGGCAGAAATATTTATTTCTTTTTAGCCAATGCAAATTGCCAGATTGTCCTACTGATCCTTTGCCTCTAAAGCCTCATCTACAAGGGTAGATGAGGCTGCGATCCAGCGGCTCGATTAGCTGCCGGATCGCCTCTTCCGCGTGCCCGCCGCGTCCCCGCTCGCCGCGCCGCATTCCCCGCTCGTGCCCGCTCGTCCCCGCTTATCTTCCGCTCGATTCCCTGCCATTGTCCCCTTGCGGGGAGCGAGCAGTGAATCGGCGGTGCGGAGATCCGTCCTGTTGGATCTTATCAATCGAGCCGCATCAGCGGCTCGATTGATAATGAGCATCGCAGCCGCATCTACTCGTGTAGATGCAGCTTAATACTTATAGCCATGAACCCTGAACAAGCATGCAGATTAGATTTTCTGACCTAAGTATGATTAGCAGCATGCTTGTTTTAGGTGTGTGATTCAGACACTACTGCAACCAAATAGATCACCAGAACAGCCACGCAATTGGTATAGTTTAATAAATATGGCAGCCTCCATATATTTTCACTTCGGGTTCCCTTTAAGTGCTGGCGATTAGGGATGAGCAGGTGAAATTAGCAAAGGCAGATTCACAGAAAATCTTCCGATTCATATAAGGTGAATTCTTGGTCAGCGAGTGTATAGGCACAGTATAAGTGAACAGGTCAGTCACTCCCATCGCTGATACAGTATATCACTTTGAATGTAACCACTTAACAACCAGACTTGTAAAAACGTCCTGCTAGAGCATTTTAATGGCTCCCGGACGTTTTTATAAGGCAAACAGTGCTGCTGCAGCTGTGCGCGGGCGCTTGCGAGCTCCCGTGCGTGCATGTGCGTTCCCAAGCATGTGAGATTATTACACACCCTTATTTCCAAATAATATATTGTCACCATACTTTGTACTAGGGACTTAATTAAAATCTTGTGATAACCAGGACATATAGGCATATAAAATGTGTGGGTTTTATGTACAGTAGCAGTGTTTATATTAAAACTATAGGGGATGAAATTGGAGAAATAATGTATTTTTTCCCTGTTTTTCCCCTTAAAATGCACAGAAAATATGCATTTTGGGAAGGTGTGCTGTACACACTAGATTCTTGGCAGTGGTTGTCTTTATCGGCTGTCTTGGCCAAGTTTAAACTAGTGTGCGTACAATTTTTTTAACAGTATAAGCAGAAGGTAAATAAGGCACTCGTTTGCACCTAATTATGCATTATTACCATTGCCATTATGGTCAATATGCATATTTGTACATAATTACTGTTACCATAAAGGTTTCTATTGAGCATAATTGAGTGTTATTTTTTATTGTAAGGGTTGATATTTTGCACAATTCCACATTATTCTGCATCATGCGCATGTATTTTCATAATCCCCCCCCCCCCCCCCAACTCAGTTGTGTTTTCCCCCACAAATTCCCAAAGTTTTGCGACCATGTGGTAGTTCACAAAATGTTTTGTGAATGTGCTTTTAGTTTATTGGCTCACTCCTACTGATTGTGTGATCATACAGATCATTATCCAGATGTTCAGATGCAAGACTAACTTATCACTAGAGAGGTTTGTCTACTGTATAAGACAAGCATAATTCTTTCCGCATGTGTCAAGATGCCAGGCAAGGTGGGCTTATTATATAAACAAAAACTGTGCAATACACCTCTCTATAATACTTCCCATGAGATTCACATTGCATTGTAGCAGGAACAGTGAAGCGGCTGGCAGACCTCAAAGCTAGGTTAAACATTTGAATATTACCCACTTAGAGTCAGGAGGGTCATGCAACAGTGGGTTTAAGTCACCATAAGGCCATGTCACATGGGCAACTAAAACTACGCACACATGCCAATGCCCAGTTGTTGCAGCTGATTCACCCATGTAATGGCCCATACATTGTGGTGTCTACTAATAGTCAGACTGGTTAGATTACTTAGAACAGCTCAGTGATCGGAATGGTCAATGAGACACAAATACTTTTGAGAGGATGCAGCATTATGCTAATTTTGTATGCAGCTTGAAAATGAACCAATCAAATCCTGCTGAGGTAAAATTTGATTGTGTATGCAAATGTATGCAGCTTAAAAAATGCACCAATTTGCATAAACATATAGCAACTCAAAATTATGTGCAGCTCATTGACCATCCCTACTCAGTGACAGGATTGTCTTCAGTATTGCTATCTCATTTACTCATCAGCGTCACAAAGGTCAGTGTCTTTAAAACTCACAAACAAAAAATATAAACATAACACAAATATAGGCTGGATTGCAGATGGGAAGCTACAGCTACAACAGGCACACAAATGACAAAGATAAGCCAACAGTATGTGAGCAACAACACAAAGCTTAGGAATCAGGGTTCAGAGGTCAGAACCATAATGTGTTTGTCCATCTGCTAACGCCATTTTTATCTAAACTCAATCATAACTGAATTAGGCTAACGCTTATCAGATCGAACCACAATTAAAAAGGCCTAGATGATTTCCAGAAGCCTTGCGGTTTATGACTCTCACTAAGAAAACAAAAACTGAAGCCTGTGACCAACGATTTTACACTGAATTCAAAGAAAATCTTTCCATCTTGTTTCTCTGAAGGCTCTGCTGCACTCTCTACTTTCTCAGGTGAGACTACAATGTTAAGTTTCAGGAGGTGTGTGAAAGAGAAATCACATCCTGCAGATTCTATATGATAATGTCCTGTTCTGACTTGACCTATATTCAAACCTAGTCTGTGAGATAACAGAGGTCACTAAAAGTTGCTCTTGTAAACTACAACATGGTCCATTCAACACAAGAAACAAGCAAGACAAAATATAGTGTAGGAGTCCTATAATAACTATGTCTAACCTGCCCTTCTCATCAAAAGGTATAATTTCCAGCAGCTTTTCTTGTTTATGTGTCCAAATGCATTTGAAGTAAACCTAAAATGGTAGGGAACAAGTTCTACATTACTACTTGAGGCTTTTTCCGGCCCGTCGTAGCCTTACAGCCTTGGTATTCTCCTGATCCGCTCCGTTGTGCCACTCTGAAACATCCCCGACTGTGTACTTGTGGCCCTAGCGACATGTTTCCTTAATAGAGAGACTCCTGTAGCCAGGAGCATTGCGCATTTGCGGTTTAACTCTTTATGAACTGTGCATATGCAGAGCACTCTTGGGCATGGGAACATGATCGAGGCAGCGCATGGCTGGGGGGCACGCATGTGCAGTAGCCTACAACTGGTCCAATCTGTGAGCTTTGTGCCCAGTGGCACAACGGAGGACATCAGGAGGAAACCCAGGGATCTGTAAAGCTACAGGGGGAGGCTAGACGTAGCCCTAGGTAAATAAAATGTAACTTGTTCCCCTGTCTCAGGTTCGCATTAAAGATATTTTCAGGTATTCAATTTTAAGATTCTAAAAAAAAAATTGGCATGTGCTAGTTAACTGGATTGTGCAGTAACAGCCAGCAAAATAAATAATTATACAGTCATAAGTAGCAGCCAATTAGAATTCAGTGTTTACAAGTCTAAAACAATATTAACTTGGTTGCCATGGGTTACTGCAGCATCCATTCTCTTTGTACCACATTAACTAAAACTTTCACACTAATATATTTTTGGTTCAGTCATCCCAAAAAGCTGTAGCTTGTGTTCAGTGTGCTAGAAGCCAGACTCATCTGCCTCCATTTTAACATTCTAAATGAGACCACACTGATTGCAGATATTAGGCAGACGCAAGCAAGGAAACTACAGGCGCAGGGAGGAAGCTTCCAAATTGCAGTATAACAGCTGGTTCTACCCTTACCTTCAAGATATAAGACATCCTCTACAACAAATATGTAGAAAAAGAAAAAAAATACATGTAAGAAAGTGCAGATGACATGGTTACTTTTACAGAGTTATTACCTAACCGCTCATTTTCCAGAACAGAGTGTAACATTATGAAAAAAAGCTTTTACCAAATGTCTTCAATAAAAAGGCAACAAAACATAGTGGTGATTTATGAAAACTGGAGCAAAGGTACAAATAGGCTTGCTGGCCACAGCCATTACCCAGGTTTCATCTTTCATTAACCCAAGGCATTTGGTTGGTTGTTAAAGAGAACAACTTCCAGAAATAACAAATAATCCAAGCTGTTTATGAGACTAAAGTTGCCCTGCAGTGGTTCAGGGTTTCCCTATCTGGCAGTAAGGTTATATACTGCAGTAAGGTTTCCATCACAAATGTGGTTTAACTGAGCCTCAGGAGTCGGACTTCCTGGATCAGAAGCCTAGTCATTCCCTTTAGCAACACTGCCACACCCTCTCCCAAAATAGTGATGCCATGGCCTGGCCTTTGCACCAATAGAGTCCAGGCAGATGGTAAGTTAGGACTGAATTGGGATTTGGTTGTCATCTGACAGTGGTGACTTACAGGGGCTCAGCAACATGTTTGAGGCAGAAACCAGGGTTTAGTGAGCTTACGCTGCAAAGTTTGAAGCCTTATCAGATAGAAAAGCAGTGACCCACATCTGGATCACTTTACAGCTGAAATCCAGGCAATTAATAAAAACAGGCTCCTAATCTATAGCAATACATTTTATTTGTGAAAAGGCAGTCACATGCCTATACTGAATCATTATCTATCTGTCCACATGATCACAGTTTCTTTATTCTTAATTCAAAGTAAGCCCTTTCGGGGAAGGTACTGTGTCTGAAGCATCCACTTAAAGCGGAATATAACCCTGCATTTCAACTTTGCTCTAAAACATTATTTACAGTATATTATATGCAACCAGCATTTTTTTTTTTACTAGACCAGCATTGGAAGGGTTACACAGAGCTTTAAAGTTCCTGGAGATTTCTGCAGACGCATCCGAAGCTGACATAGATACATTTTGTTTACATAAATATATCTAAGTGTTGAATGTGACTCACTCTCTCTGAGGAGGAGCTGGAGAACAGCCAAAGAGTGTGTAACATTTCTCAATAGATACATTTAACTAAATAGAATGTAACAATCTGAACTTCTGCATATCTCTCCAAGAACTTTAAACCTCTGTGTTTAACCCTTTCAATGCTGGTCTAGTTAAAAAAAAAATGCTTTTTGCATATAATATGCTGTAAATAATGTTTTAGAGCAAAGTTGAAATGCAGGGTTATATTCCGCTTTAAGGCTGGTTATGGGGTAGGATTTTAAGGTTAAGCTCTGTCTCATGTGGAACCACCTGCTGCTTGCTGCTCTTCAAATCATTTGCTCTCATCATGCTTTGCAATAGAACAGCAGCAGATCTGACACTATTCTAGCAAAATCAGAAGCAACTGGTTACTGGTGAAATAAGACTATGGTTTTTAACCAGGTAACAGTTGAGCCAGTGGGGAAACACTGGTGAAATTATTCTTCATTGGCTGCAACTAATACTGACAGCAGAAGTACTTTTTTTATTTTGCATTTGGTTTAACCTCTCGATTTATTTTCACATATGGAATGGCCTGAGGACTGAGAAAGGAGGCATGAGTATTTTTTCTGCCATTGGCTTAAAGAGAACCCGAGGTGAGTTTAAAGAATATTATCTGCATACAGAGGCTGGATCTGCCTATACAGCCCAGCCTCTGTTGCTATACCAAACCCCACTAAGGTCCCCCTGCACTCTGCAATCCCTCATAAATCACAGCCGTGCTGTGAGGCTGTGTTTACATCTGTAGTGTCAGTCTCAGCTACTCCCCCACCTCCTGCATGGCTCCGGTCCCTGCCCCCGTCCCTTCCTTCCAATCAGCAGGGAGGGAAGGGATGCAGGTGGTGACTGGAGTTCTGCAGGAGGCGGGGAGAGTAGCTGAGACTGAGATAAACACAGCCAGCTCTGACAAGCTGTTTGTCAGCAGCGTGGCTGTGATTTATGAAGGGATTGCAGAGTGCAGGGGGACCTTAGGGGGGTTTGGGATAGCAACAGACGCTGGGCTGTATAGGCATATCCAGCCTCTGTATGCAGATAATATTCTTCAAACACACCTCGGGTTCTCTTTAATATCAGTTTCTTTCTTTGTACAGTATATAATGTAGAATTTTTTTTTTATTTAAGTTTGGCGAGTTGGCGATTGTCTATTCAGAAGTTACACTATGGAGTATTCATTAAATGATGGTAAAGTTTTTGTGCGAAGGAAGTGCAAGGAGATGTTACCATTACTTACACTGCGTAGGTAAGAGTGTGTTGCGCAATTAGTGCCACCGCGTTGCCTAGGTAATACAAATGTTACTAGGGCAACGTGCAGTACACAAGTAGTGTAACGCATGTTATACTAGTAATGCTCCCATTAGCTAGGTAACACAGGTCATGCTACAATGCATACTCAGTGAAATGAATACTAGGATTGCTGTGCACACGACAGCTTTACCAACTGTTAGTCAATGTACCCCAATGTACCAGGCCTGTAAAACCTCTGTACTACATTTTCTACAAATCTGACAGACTTAAAGCACAACTGAACTGAGCAGGATATAGAGGCTGACATATTTATTTCCTTTTAACCACTTTAGCGTAGAGGATGTAGCTCCTAGGTCCCAAAAGGCTGCCCCTTATGCCCCCTGGACATAGGAGCTACATCTGTGGAAAAACAAATGCTGTGGCCGATCGCGCGTGCGTGTTCTCGCTGCTGCCCATTAGCCCAGAGATCAATGAATGGGAACACAGTACCCATTCATTGATCTAAGTCCTTGTATCAATGATTGCGGCATCAATGAGATGCCTGAGTCATTGTTTAGCTTGTAAGTTACACTTACACGCTTTACTTCCTGCTCACGTGCTAAAAGCATGCGCAGGAAGAAAAATGTATGGGGACATCTTGTGGCAAATTGTGAAATTACACCTACATACATTTTTTGGGAATAAACAGACCCACACTTACACATTTAAAATTAACTCCTCCCCATCCTCACTCTCCCTTAGTACCTCAATAAATATTTTACATAAAAAAATATATAAATAGCTACCTTAGGGAATTAACTTTATTTTAATATGTATGTCAAGAAGGGTATATTACTGTTAGATATATTAAATTTATTTTAAATTTCATTTATAAATAACATAACTTGCTTTGTATTAGAATTGTATGTGTTTACAACATACCCAATGTGTTGGGGATCCCTTCACAATAGGGAATTAAGCACTATAATTTACTGTGTCGGGTGTAGTCTTGTATTTTACCATTCAGCCTAATGATAATGATGCTAAGCAAAATAAATAAATATTCTCTACAATAAGAAAGCACTAGCAAAATCTGTTTCTGGTTTGAGACTTTGTAAGGATGGCACATTTGATGCTCTACACAAACAGACTCTGGCACAAAAGGCTGCCTTTTTGTTGCTGAATTAAAGGACCACTGTGATGAAATACTGTACAGATAAAAAGTACATTTCTCCCCGAGTAAAATCCTCTATAATAAAACCCGTGCCCTGCGTAGTGCTGTCTCTGTGTAGCTGGGCCTAGGCTTTTTGCTACTGCGTAGCACGGACCCGAACAGCAGTTGGGACTGGAGGACGGGGCCAGTCAGCCGGGTGGGCGTGTGCGTGCGCACTGGTGCGGACGGGTGCGTGCGCATGCGCACAGTTAAAATAAAAAGACCTAGTGCCCGTTTTTAAATGGGTTTGGGTCTACTAGTGTAATATAAATTACTTGTTTTCCTGTCATTTATAGTAGGTAGTAAAAAAAGCTGAAATATTTGGACTAGTCCATCTCGTCATGGGAAATTCTCAGTAGTATCTTTATTCTTTACAAAAGTTCACACTGGAAAGGATTTATACAAAGATACTAGCTAGCCTCTCTACTTATTTTGGGAGCTGGACTGACCAACTGCCTTTCAGTTTGTGCTTTTGTAAATATATACCTGAGGATCCCCCATAAGGAGATAGTTGGAATCAAAATCTGACAGATCTGTCAGCTTTTTACTACCTACTATACTATAAATGACAAAAAAATAATAATTTATAGTGCATTTTACTCTCGGAGAAATGTTTTTTTTTTCTACCTACCTGTGACAGTAACAAAGAAAAAGTAACTTATAGTGCATTTTAATTTTACAGTTTATAGCAAAAATTGTCCTTTGAGACTGGCATTATTAAAAGGAGTTAAAGGACAACTGAAGTGAGAGAGATGTGGAGGCTGCCATATTTATTTATTTTTAGCAATACCAGTTGCTTGGCTATACTGCTGATCTTCTGCCTGTAATACTTTCAGCCATAGCCCCTGAACAAGCATGCAGCAGATCAGGTGCATCTGGCATTATTGTCAGATCTGACAAATTTAGCTGCCTGCTTGTTTCTGGTCTGATTCAAACACTATTGTAGCCAAATAGATCAGGGGGACAGCCAGGCAACTGGTATTGTTTAAAAGGAGATAACTATGGCAGCCACCACATCACTCTCACTTCAGTTCCCCTTTAAAACATCACAGCTGTGCTGCTCTAAGAGACAAGACCCTTAAAATAATTCACAACTGGCACCCACTCACTAGAACTGTGAACAGGAAATGTGACATTTGTCTGGCAGTTTTTGTATGACAAAGCACATACAAAGATCAGACCTAAACATGTCTTTGGTGACCTTCAAGAACTTCCTGCTTTCAGAAACACATAGCCTGTAACCTGGTGATTCAGACTCACATTTAAAGTTATGCTCATCAAGCAAAAAACAAGAGGCTATGGTCTTTTGCTTTGTACAATTGGTTGTAGCTAACCACAAAACCTGTTTAGAACTGATTTATAGCATTTGTTTGCTTTATGCCTCATGCCGACTCTTTATATTTTCCCTACTGAAGATCATTCAAGTTTTTTTTATTTCATACAAACCTAACCTCGTCACTGATTTAAGAATGTAAGAACATTTTAGATGGGACATTTCGACACATTATGTAACATTTCCAAAGTGTTGCGTCTATAGTCAGGTTTCTAGAAAAGCCTCAAAGGCCTGGGCCTTGGATGGTTGCTGCCCAAGGGATGGCTGGACAAGGAAGAATGGTTTCTGCAGAAGAACGGAGGAGGCTGCAAATGGGGAGTAACACATGATAGGGGAGTGTGCATGGGAGAGAGGGGTTGCTGTATATGGTTTTGACACATGGAAGAAATGGATGCCCATGGAATGGGAGGGGCTGCTTGCACATGGAAGGAGAAGTGAACTGTAGGAAGGCTGGCCTGGAGGCAGAAAAAGCTTCAATCTGACCTTGCTCAGACCTGATAGCAGAACCAGGAAGGGCACTTCAAATGCAATCTAAAAATGATGTTCAATGGGAGGTGATGTTCAAAGGGAACAATCAGAATTTGGCATTGGAAGGGTAGATCTAAAATACATTACAAGGAATGTGCATTATTTCACTTATGTACAAATTCTAATGTGCCCACTTGCTATTTTGTAGACAGCCATTTCCATCCTTTGGGCATGTAAATGAGAATGAATAGGATATGCACCAGAGAGTCTATAGTAGCTGCATTTACCTACTTTTCATAAAGCGTCAAAATAAGAGCTTTAGTTACAACTTCAGAAAACCATTGTTGTCAATTTACCTTGTTTCTAATACCGTGGTTGGAACTCTAACCCAGTGTTTATCAACTCAGTACCCCCAACACTACACGTTTTGCAGAAAACCACAGAGGTAATTAATGAGTTCTGCTGAGACACTAATTACCTCACCTGTGAATGTTTGTGGTTTGCTGCGAACCACATACTGTTGGTGGTACTTGAAAACCAAATTCAGAAACACTGCTCTAAACAGACTAAAATTGTGTCATAATTCTCTAGGTCTAGAACAATCCTGTAGTGGAAGCAGCATTGTCCAGCTTCTTTGAGGGCCACATCTATACCAGTCTTCCCCTTCCCCTATCATACTTCAGCCTTTGTACTGAGGGCAAAGGTAGAGGTCATATGAGTAGGGTCAAAGCTAGAAGTCAGGTGTTAGATTTGCATCCACATTTAAAGATACACTGGAGCTCTGGACAACCCCTTTAGTGACAGCAGATAGCACTGGAGAGCCCATAAAGCCTACATACACCGCAAAGAAATGGTAATAGCCGAAAGAGATAGGAAAAGGAACCAGTTGACTAATTAATATGATAGTAAATCTAAAGACTCAATTATAGAACACTTACATCTTTATAGCCAAGTGCAGCTGATGGTCGGAGTGGAGGAGCTGGCCGCAGGCAACTCAGAGTCCAAGCTTTGTAAATTTTGGGAGGTTCCAAAGGTCCACGTGGAACTACTGAATAAGTGTGCTGAGAAGGAGGAGGGTGTTTCCTTTCTGAAAACTGGCACAGGGCAATTTGGGGAAAAAATAATGAAGATATAAAACTTTGACAAGATTTTCTTGGGTAGGAAAAATAACGATACAAAAGCAAAACATTTTTTTACACATTTGCGATAAAACATTTTAATAACCAACATTAGTTACTACACAGTGTATTGCAAAGGATTTTGTTGTAGTGAAAGGCGCATTCAAAGTAAATATAAGGTAGTTTCAGACTGGACAAGAGTTTATGTTCTCGAATAAATGACATTTCATTGCCATCATAAGAACATACTTAAAGTGAACCTGAATTGAAAATAAACTTATGAGATAATGAATTGTATGTGCATTATAGATAATAAATAGAACATTAGTAGCAAAGAATAGGACGTGTCCAAGCTCTTTTGGAACACAGGGCGGACAGCGGGATTATGGGTAAATAACCCTTTCTATCCCCACCGCACACCTGCGCCAATTAAACTTCATTTGAATCTCGAGTAATCACTCGTAACAGCCTCCGGTGAGCATCACTGGCAGTGAGCAGTAATTTGCTGGCTTCCAATCCAATTCTGCATCAGGTGACACTGTTGTCCAACTGGATAGCAGGTTGTCACCTGAGTATGCTTCACTGTCTGGTGCACAAAGACGTTCTTCGGGCGCCGCAAGACTGAATGGCTGCTGCTGGGAGTTCTCCTCCGGGCATGATTGGGCGGGGGGGGGGGGGGGGGGGGGGGGGGAATCAATACCTATATTTAATGTAATGTTTTTCAACATCATTTTATGTATGTTTCAGCCCCCCAGGAAGTCTGAAGTATGTTGACCCGGCCCTTGCCCGAAAACGTTTGGGGACCTTTGTTTTAAGCAGTAAAAGAAGTACAACTAATAACCCTTTGAACTGTCCTATAGTAAAACCTTATCTCAAGCTGTCTCTTCCTGTTGCTTGACTGTCTAAGCTTTTATTTGCTCTTCAGAAAACAGGACTTCGACAAGCTCAGATATACATATATTACTAACTACTCAAAGTTTTAACTCTTCCTGTACTGGAAAACAGAAAGGGACTGCACATAATTTCTTAGAACGGGTACTATCATATGTGTAGAGAATTTGTTTATCTTATCAGGTTCACTTTAATGGGGTCACTTAAGGCTACCTACTTTCGCCGACAATGGAAGTAGCTGCCGGCGGGCCTAGGAGGATCCGAGCGAAGCTGCGAGGGCACCGGACAGTTGCAGGGGGCTGGTGGAAGCCCCAGGTGAGTAAATCTTTTTTTTTTTTTTTTTTTTTTGCCTTAAGTGTTCCTTTAAGTTCAAAGAAGTGAAGAAAATACATGTTGTAATGGCAATGAAACTACTTCAATACAATGATGTCCAACTGAAACTACCGATTTTTTTATATAAACAAACCAAGAACGGGTGAAATAAGAAGCTTTACAAATGTAGCAAAAGAGTGATCATATCAAATTTGGAGTTTGCATTTTTAACTATATTAATATACATATGTAGTATTGTGTTCAATACTACATATGTATATAATACTGTAACCCAAAAGAATAAAAATATCTTCCTGCACAGCATCACAAAGCTGCGATATGTGGAAAGGCAGTGCAACCTGTTTTATGAACCTTATATTCCCTCTACTATACAAAACTGTCCTCAAATACCAAGTACCATTTTCTTAAAGCTGAGCTCTAAGTTCCCAGGTAAACATTAGTGCTTTATAATGATTTCTGTTCAGAGAGTGTCTGTAATTAATATAAAAAACAACACTTTAAAGCACAATTAAAATGAAAAGAATGACATATTTGTTTACTTGCGTGCAGATCAGGTGCTCCAGCCCAAGTCTGCAAGTCTGACTAGATTAGCCACATGCTTGTTTCAAGTGTGTGATTCAGACAGTACTGACACCAAAAAGATCAGCGGGACTGGCAGGCAACTGGCATTGTTTTTTTTCACCGTTGATGTTGCGCTCAGTCCTCACTTTCCTTGATAGGCTCGCTGACTATGCACAGAGACAAGTCCCAGTCACGTAAATTATCACACTATAGCCGCGCCAGTATTCTGTATCATCCGTTTGTGATCCAAGCAATTCCTAGAAGTAAAAACACAGCAGACCAGGCCTTCTCATAGTGAGTATCGTCTCATCAGTGACACCCTTGTGCAATCGCACACACTGCGTGAGGGATGAAAATGCTATCACCAGGGTAGATGGGGATCACACGCCCCCCCTTTCCTTCCCTGCTCACCAGAAGATTTCTTGTCAGTACTGCATATCACAAAACATCCATGCCGTTAAGAACCTTAAAAAACATCAAGCATATTCTCATAGCATAAAAAACGCTTTAATAGGCTCCCAATGGCCCCCAAATTAATGGCCCCTGATGAGTCACAACCTGGCACGTGACGAAACGCGTAGGGCGGAGCTTGGAGGACCCACGCTGTACTACCATTGATCGAAGGAGACGCGGCCTGGGCATGTGAGAGGTGACCGGAGCTGGCGGCGATGTGGTATTGTGATATGCTAATATACAAGAAAATTTTATGTACGCAGTTTTAATTTGGGGGCCATTGGGAGCCTATTAAAGCGGGTTTTATGCTATGAGAAATATGCTTGATGTTTTTTAAGGTTCTTAACGGCATGGATGTTTTGTGATATGCAGTACTGACAAGAAATCTTCTGGTGAGCAGGGAAGGAAAGGGGGGGGCGTGTGATCCCCATCTACCCTGGTGATAGCATTTTCATCCCTCACGCAGTGTGTGCGATTGCACAAGGGTGTCACTGATGAGACGATACTCACTATGAGAAGGCCTGGTCTGCTGTGTTTTTACTTCTAGGAATTGCTTGGATCACAAACGGTGATACAGAATACTGGCGCGGCTATAGTGTGATAACTGGCATTGTTTAAAAGGAAATAAATATGTCAGCTTCCATACCCCTCTCTGTTCAGGTAGCAGAAGAAAGGGTAGAGTATACAGCAGAAGATCACACCTAAAGCATGAGAAGGAGGGAGGCAAAGAGAAGGAAAGAGGGGGGAGGAGGAGAAGGAGGAAAGGAGAAGAAGTAAGGGGGAAGGGGGGGGAGTAGGGAGGAAGGTGGAGTGGAAAAGGGAGAAGAATAAGAAAGGAGGGGGGAGGAAGAGAAAGAAAGTGGGGGAAAAAAGGAGGAGGGGGGAGAGAGAGCGTATAGTGGAGGAATGCCCTATAAAACACATCTCCCCTTTCACTTTTAATAATAAGAGTAACCCAATTTGATTGAAGCAGGGATGAGCGGGCAAACACAAAAGGGAGGAGAAGAAAAAGGAGGAGAGGCAGAAGAGTGGAAGAAAGGTAGGGGAGAGAAGGAAGGAGAAAAAGGAAAGGGGAGAGGGAGATAAGGATGGAGGAGAAGAGAGGTAGGGAGAGGAAGAGAGAGAGAGGTAGGGAGAGGGAAGTGAGAGAGAGGTAGGAGAGGAAGAGAGAGAGAGAGAGAGAGAGAGAGAGGTAGGGAGAGGAAGAGAGAGAGAGAGAGAAGAGAGAGAGAGAGAGAGAGAGAGAGAGGTAGGGAGAGGAAGAGAGAGAGAGAGAGAGAGAGAGAGAGAGAGGAGAGAGAGAGAGGTAGGGAGAGAAGAGAGAGAGAGAGGTAGGGAGAGGAATGAGAGAGAGAGAGAGAGAGAGAGAGAGAGAGAGAAGGAGAGAGAGAGAGAGAGAGAAAGAGAGAGAGAGAGAGAGAGGTAGGGAGAGGGAAGAGAGAGAGAGGTAGGGAGAGGAAGAGAGAGAGAGAGAGAGAGAGAGGTAGGGAGAGGAAGAGAGAGAGAGAGAGAGAGAGAGAGAGAGGTAGGGAGAGGAAGAGAGAGAGAGAGAGAGAGAGAGAGAGAGAGAGAGAGAGGTAGGGAGAGGAAGAGAGAGAGAGAGAGAGAGAGAGAGAGAGGTAGGGAGAGGAAGAGAGAGAGAGAGAGAGAGAGAGAGAGAGAGGTAGGGAGAGGGAGAGAGAGAGAGGGAGAGAGGAGAGAAGAGAGAGAGAGGTAGGGAGAGGAAGAGAGAGAGAGAGAGAGGTAGGGAGAGGAGAGAGAGAGAGAGAGGAGAGAGAGAGAGAGAGAGAGAGAGAGAGAGGTAGGGAGAGG
>NW_027152705.1:0-30882 GCF_040937935.1 Hyperolius riggenbachi
TGAAAGTTACAGCTTCAGTGAAATCCGTTTGCAAATCGGAGTGATAGATTAGAATCGAGAGCCAACGGTAAGTTTTCTATGTTAAACCATTACACCATTGAAAAACTGGTTACGTTTGCAATCGAAAGAAAAATGACTATAGTTGAAGAGGTAATGGCCCCTAAACTATGTTCTGGGATGAAAGTTACAGCTTCAGTGAAATCCGTTTGCAAATCGGAGTGATAGATTAGAATCGAGAGCCAACGGTAAGTTTTCTATGTTAAACCATTACACCATTGAAAAACTGGTTACGTTTGCAATCGAAAGAAAAATGACTATAGTTGAAGAGGTAATGGCCCCTAAACTATGTTCTGGGATGAAAGTTACAGCTTCAGTGAAATCCGTTTGCAAATCGGAGTGATAGATTAGAATCGAGAGCCAACGGTAAGTTTTCTATGTTAAACCATTACACCATTGAAAAACTGGTTACGTTTGCAATCGAAAGAAAAATGACTATAGTTGAAGAGGTAATGGCCCCTAAACTATGTTCTGGGATGAAAGTTACAGCTTCAGTGAAATCCGTTTGCAAATCGGAGTGATAGATTAGAATCGAGAGCCAACGGTAAGTTTTCTATGTTAAACCATTACACCATTGAAAAACTGGTTACGTTTGCAATCGAAAGAAAAATGACTATAGTTGAAGAGGTAATGGCCCCTAAACTATGTTCTGGGATGAAAGTTACAGCTTCAGTGAAATCCGTTTGCAAATCGGAGTGATAGATTAGAATCGAGAGCCAACGGTAAGTTTTCTATGTTAAACCATTACACCATTGAAAAACTGGTTACGTTTGCAATCGAAAGAAAAATGACTATAGTTGAAGAGGTAATGGCCCCTAAACTATGTTCTGGGATGAAAGTTACAGCTTCAGTGAAATCCGTTTGCAAATCGGAGTGATAGATTAGAATCGAGAGCCAACGGTAAGTTTTCTATGTTAAACCATTACACCATTGAAAAACTGGTTACGTTTGCAATCGAAAGAAAAATGACTATAGTTGAAGAGGTAATGGCCCCTAAACTATGTTCTGGGATGAAAGTTACAGCTTCAGTGAAATCCGTTTGCAAATCGGAGTGATAGATTAGAATCGAGAGCCAACGGTAAGTTTTCTATGTTAAACCATTACACCATTGAAAAACTGGTTACGTTTGCAATCGAAAGAAAAATGACTATAGTTGAAGAGGTAATGGCCCCTAAACTATGTTCTGGGATGAAAGTTACAGCTTCAGTGAAATCCGTTTGCAAATCGGAGTGATAGATTAGAATCGAGAGCCAACGGTAAGTTTTCTATGTTAAACCATTACACCATTGAAAAACTGGTTACGTTTGCAATCGAAAGAAAAATGACTATAGTTGAAGAGGTAATGGCCCCTAAACTATGTTCTGGGATGAAAGTTACAGCTTCAGTGAAATCCGTTTGCAAATCGGAGTGATAGATTAGAATCGAGAGCCAACGGTAAGTTTTCTATGTTAAACCATTACACCATTGAAAAACTGGTTACGTTTGCAATCGAAAGAAAAATGACTATAGTTGAAGAGGTAATGGCCCCTAAACTATGTTCTGGGATGAAAGTTACAGCTTCAGTGAAATCCGTTTGCAAATCGGAGTGATAGATTAGAATCGAGAGCCAACGGTAAGTTTTCTATGTTAAACCATTACACCATTGAAAAACTGGTTACGTTTGCAATCGAAAGAAAAATGACTATAGTTGAAGAGGTAATGGCCCCTAAACTATGTTCTGGGATGAAAGTTACAGCTTCAGTGAAATCCGTTTGCAAATCGGAGTGATAGATTAGAATCGAGAGCCAACGGTAAGTTTTCTATGTTAAACCATTACACCATTGAAAAACTGGTTACGTTTGCAATCGAAAGAAAAATGACTATAGTTGAAGAGGTAATGGCCCCTAAACTATGTTCTGGGATGAAAGTTACAGCTTCAGTGAAATCCGTTTGCAAATCGGAGTGATAGATTAGAATCGAGAGCCAACGGTAAGTTTTCTATGTTAAACCATTACACCATTGAAAAACTGGTTACGTTTGCAATCGAAAGAAAAATGACTATAGTTGAAGAGGTAATGGCCCCTAAACTATGTTCTGGGATGAAAGTTACAGCTTCAGTGAAATCCGTTTGCAAATCGGAGTGATAGATTAGAATCGAGAGCCAACGGTAAGTTTTCTATGTTAAACCATTACACCATTGAAAAACTGGTTACGTTTGCAATCGAAAGAAAAATGACTATAGTTGAAGAGGTAATGGCCCCTAAACTATGTTCTGGGATGAAAGTTACAGCTTCAGTGAAATCCGTTTGCAAATCGGAGTGATAGATTAGAATCGAGAGCCAACGGTAAGTTTTCTATGTTAAACCATTACACCATTGAAAAACTGGTTACGTTTGCAATCGAAAGAAAAATGACTATAGTTGAAGAGGTAATGGCCCCTAAACTATGTTCTGGGATGAAAGTTACAGCTTCAGTGAAATCCGTTTGCAAATCGGAGTGATAGATTAGAATCGAGAGCCAACGGTAAGTTTTCTATGTTAAACCATTACACCATTGAAAAACTGGTTACGTTTGCAATCGAAAGAAAAATGACTATAGTTGAAGAGGTAATGGCCCCTAAACTATGTTCTGGGATGAAAGTTACAGCTTCAGTGAAATCCGTTTGCAAATCGGAGTGATAGATTAGAATCGAGAGCCAACGGTAAGTTTTCTATGTTAAACCATTACACCATTGAAAAACTGGTTACGTTTGCAATCGAAAGAAAAATGACTATAGTTGAAGAGGTAATGGCCCCTAAACTATGTTCTGGGATGAAAGTTACAGCTTCAGTGAAATCCGTTTGCAAATCGGAGTGATAGATTAGAATCGAGAGCCAACGGTAAGTTTTCTATGTTAAACCATTACACCATTGAAAAACTGGTTACGTTTGCAATCGAAAGAAAAATGACTATAGTTGAAGAGGTAATGGCCCCTAAACTATGTTCTGGGATGAAAGTTACAGCTTCAGTGAAATCCGTTTGCAAATCGTGAGTGATAGATTAGAATCGAGAGCCAACGGTAAGTTTTCTATGTTAAACCATTACACCATTGAAAAACTGGTTACGTTTGCAATCGAAAGAAAAATGACTATAGTTGAAGAGGTAATGGCCCCTAAACTATGTTCTGGGATGAAAGTTACAGCTTCAGTGAAATCCGTTTGCAAATCGGAGTGATAGATTAGAATCGAGAGCCAACGGTAAGTTTTCTATGTTAAACCATTACACCATTGAAAAACTGGTTACGTTTGCAATCGAAAGAAAAATGACTATAGTTGAAGAGGTAATGGCCCCTAAACTATGTTCTGGGATGAAAGTTACAGCTTCAGTGAAATCCGTTTGCAAATCGGAGTGATAGATTAGAATCGAGAGCCAACGGTAAGTTTTCTATGTTAAACCATTACACCATTGAAAAACTGGTTACGTTTGCAATCGAAAGAAAAATGACTATAGTTGAAGAGGTAATGGCCCCTAAACTATGTTCTGGGATGAAAGTTACAGCTTCAGTGAAATCCGTTGCAAATCGGAGTGATAGATTAGAATCGAGAGCAACGGTAAGTTTTCTATGTTAAACCATTACACCATTGAAAAACTGGTTACGTTTGCAATCGAAAGAAAAATGACTATAGTTGAAGAGGTAATGGCCCCTAAACTATGTTCTGGGATGAAAGTTACAGCTTCAGTGAAATCCGTTTGCAAATTGGAGTGATAGATTAGAATCGAGAGCCAACGGTAAGTTTTCTATGTTAAACCATTACACCATTGAAAAACTGGTTACGTTTGCAATCGAAGGAAAAATGACTATAGTTGAAGAGGTAATGGCCCCTAAACTATGTTCTGGGATGAAAGTTACAGCTTCAGTGAAATCCGTTTGCAAATCGGAGTGATAGATTAGAATCGAGAGCCAACGGTAAGTTTTCTATGTTAAACCATTACACCATTGAAAAACTGGTTACGTTTGCAATCGAAAGAAAAATGACTATAGTTGAAGAGGTAATGGCCCCTAAACTATGTTCTGGGATGAAAGTTACAGCTTCAGTGAAATCCGTTTGCAAATCGGAGTGATAGATTAGAATCGAGAGCCAACGGTAAGTTTTCTATGTTAAACCATTACACCATTGAAAAACTGGTTACGTTTGCAATCGAAAGAAAAATGACTATAGTTGAAGAGGTAATGGCCCCTAAACTATGTTCTGGGATGAAAGTTACAGCTTCAGTGAAATCCGTTTGCAAATCGGAGTGATAGATTAGAATCGAGAGCCAACGGTAAGTTTTCTATGTTAAACCATTACACCATTGAAAAACTGGTTACGTTTGCAATCGAAAGAAAAATGACTATAGTTGAAGAGGTAATGGCCCCTAAACTATGTTCTGGGATGAAAGTTACAGCTTCAGTTAAATCCGTTTGCAAATCGGAGTGATAGATTAGAATCGAGAGCCAACGGTAAGTTTTCTATGTTAAACCATTACACCATTGAAAAACTGGTTACGTTTGCAATCGAAAGAAAAATGACTATAGTTGAAGAGGTAATGGCCCCTAAACTATGTTCTGGGATGAAAGTTACAGCTTCAGTGAAATCCGTTTGCAAATCGGAGTGATAGATTAGAATCGAGAGCCAACGGTAAGTTTTTCTATGTTAAACCATTACACCATTGAAAAACTGGTTACGTTTGCAATCGAAAGAAAAATGACTATAGTTGAAGAGGTAATGGCCCCTAAACTATGTTCTGGGATGAAAGTTACAGCTTCAGTGAAATCCGTTTGCAAATCGGAGTGATAGATTAGAATCGAGAGCCAACGGTAAGTTTTCTATGTTAAACCATTACACCATTGAAAAACTGGTTACGTTTGCAATCGAAAGAAAAATGACTATAGTTGAAGAGGTAATGGCCCCTAAACTATGTTCTGGATGAAAGTTACAGCTTCAGTGAAATCCGTTTGCAAATCGGAGTGATAGATTAGAATCGAGAGCCAACGGTAAGTTTTCTATGTTAAACCATTACACCATTGAAAACTGGTTACGTTTGCAATCGAAAGAAAAATGACTATAGTTGAAGAGGTAATGGCCCCTAAACTATGTTCTGGGATGAAAGTTACAGCTTCAGTGAAATCCGTTTGCAAATTGGAGTGATAGATTAGAATCGAGAGCCAACGGTAAGTTTTCTATGTTAAACCATTACACCATTGAAAAACTGGTTACGTTTGCAATCGAAAGAAAAATGACTATAGTTGAAGAGGTAATGGCCCCTAAACTATGTTCTGGGATGAAAGTTACAGCTTCAGTGAAATCCGTTTGCAAATCGGAGTGATAGATTAGAATCGAGAGCCAACGGTAAGTTTTCTATGTTAAACCATTACACCATTGAAAAACTGGTTACGTTTGCAATCGAAAGAAAAATGACTATAGTTGAAGAGGTAATGGCCCCTAAACTATGTTCTGGGATGAAAGTTACAGCTTCAGTGAAATCCGTTTGCAAATCGGAGTGATAGATTAGAATCGAGAGCCAACGGTAAGTTTTCTATGTTAAACCATTACACCATTGAAAAACTGGTTACGTTTGCAATCGAAAGAAAAATGACTATAGTTGAAGAGGTAATGGCCCCTAAACTATGTTCTGGGATGAAAGTTACAGCTTCAGTGAAATCCGTTTGCAAATCGGAGTGATAGATTAGAATCGAGAGCCAACGGTAAGTTTTCTATGTTAAACCATTACACCATTGAAAAACTGGTTACGTTTGCAATCGAAAGAAAAATGACTATAGTTGAAGAGGTAATGGCCCCTAAACTATGTTCTGGATGAAAGTTACAGCTTCAGTGAAATCCGTTTGCAAATCGGAGTGATAGATTAGAATCGAGAGCCAACGGTAAGTTTTCTATGTTAAACCATTACACCATTGAAAAACTGGTTACGTTTGCAATCGAAAGAAAAATGACTATAGTTGAGGAGGTAATGGCCCCTAAACTATGTTCTGGGATGAAAGTTACAGCTTCAGTGAAATCCGTTTGCAAATCGGAGTGATAGATTAGAATCGAGAGCCAACGGTAAGTTTTCTATGTTAAACCATTACACCATTGAAAAACTGGTTACGTTTGCAATCGAAAGAAAAATGACTATAGTTGAAGAGGTAATGGCCCCTAAACTATGTTCTGGGATGAAAGTTACAGCTTCAGTGAAATCCGTTTGCAAATCGGAGTGATAGATTAGAATCGAGAGCCAACGGTAAGTTTTCTATGTTAAACCATTACGCCATTGAAAAACTGGTTACGTTTGCAATCGAATGAAAAATGACTATAGTTGAAGAGGTAATGGCCCCTAAACTATGTTCTGGATGAAAGTTACAGCTTCAGTGAAATCCGTTTGCAAATCGGAGTGATAGATTAGAATCGAGAGCCAACGGTAAGTTTTCTATGTTAAACCATTACACCATTGAAAAACTGGTTACGTTTGCAATCGAAAGAAAAATGACTATAGTTGAAGAGGTAATGGCCCCTAAACTATGTTCTGGGATGAAAGTTACAGCTTCAGTGAAATCCGTTTGCAAATCGGAGTGATAGATTAGAATCGAGAGCAACGGTAAGTTTTCTATGTTAAACCATTACACCATTGAAAAACTGGTTACGTTTGCAATCGAAAGAAAAATGACTATAGTTGAAGAGGTAATGGCCCCTAAACTATGTTCTGGGATGAAAGTTACAGCTTCAGTGAAATCCGTTTGCAAATCGGAGTGATAGATTAGAATCGAGAGCCAACGGTAAGTTTTCTATGTTAAACCATTACACCATTGAAAAACTGGTTACGTTTGCAATCGAAAGAAAAATGACTATAGTTGAAGAGGTAATGGCCCCTAAACTATGTTCTGGGATGAAAGTTACAGCTTCAGTGAAATCCGTTTGCAAATCGGAGTGATAGATTAGAATCGAGAGCCAACGGTAAGTTTTCTATGTTAAACCATTACGCCATTGAAAAACTGGTTACGTTTGCAATCGAAAGAAAAATGACTATAGTTGAAGAGGTAATGGCCCCTAAACTATGTTCTGGGATGAAAGTTACAGCTTCAGTTAAATCCGTTTGCAAATCGGAGTGATAGATTAGAATCGAGAGCCAACGGTAAGTTTTCTATGTTAAACCATTACACCATTGAAAAACTGGTTACGTTTGCAATCGAAAGAAAAATGACTATAGTTGAAGAGGTAATGGCCCCTAAACTATGTTCTGGGATGAAAGTTACAGCTTCAGTGAAATCCGTTTGCAAATCGGAGTGATAGATTAGAATCGAGAGCCAACGGTAAGTTTTCTATGTTAAACCATTACACCATTGAAAAACTGGTTACGTTTGCAATCGAAAGAAAAATGACTATAGTTGAAGAGGTAATGGCCCCTAAACTATGTTCTGGGATGAAAGTTACAGCTTCAGTGAAATCCGTTTGCAAATCGGAGTGATAGATTAGAATCGAGAGCCAACGGTAAGTTTTCTATGTTAAACCATTACACCATTGAAAAACTGGTTACGTTTGCAATCGAAAGAAAAATGACTATAGTTGAAGAGGTAATGGCCCCTAAACTATGTTCTGGGATGAAAGTTACAGCTTCAGTGAAATCCGTTTGCAAATCGGAGTGATAGATTAGAATCGAGAGCCAACGGTAAGTTTTCTATGTTAAACCATTACACCATTGAAAAACTGGTTACGTTTGCAATCGAAAGAAAAATGACTATAGTTGAAGAGGTAATGGCCCCTAAACTATGTTCTGGGATGAAAGTTACAGCTTCAGTGAAATCCGTTTGCAAATCGGAGTGATAGATTAGAATCGAGAGCCAACGGTAAGTTTTCTATGTTAAACCATTACACCATTGAAAAACTGGTTACGTTTGCAATCGAAAGAAAAATGACTATAGTTGAAGAGGTAATGGCCCCTAAACTATGTTCTGGGATGAAAGTTACAGCTTCAGTGAAATCCGTTTGCAAATCGGAGTGATAGATTAGAATCGAGAGCCAACGGTAAGTTTTCTATGTTAAACCATTACACCATTGAAAAACTGGTTACGTTTGCAATCGAAAGAAAAATGACTATAGTTGAAGAGGTAATGGCCCTAAACTATGTTCTGGGATGAAAGTTACAGCTTCAGTGAAATCCGTTTGCAAATCGGAGTGATAGATTAGAATCGAGAGCCAACGGTAAGTTTTCTATGTTAAACCATTACACCATTGAAAAACTGGTTACGTTTGCAATCGAAAGAAAAATGACTATAGTTGAAGAGGTAATGGCCCCTAAACTATGTTCTGGGATGAAAGTTACAGCTTCAGTGAAATCCGTTTGCAAATCGGAGTGATAGATTAGAATCGAGAGCCAACGGTAAGTTTTCTATGTTAAACCATTACACCATTGAAAAACTGGTTACGTTTGCAATCGAAAGAAAAATGACTATAGTTGAGGAGGTAATGGCCCCTAAACTATGTTCTGGGATGAAAGTTACAGCTTCAGTGAAATCCGTTTGCAAATCGGAGTGATAGATTAGAATCGAGAGCCAACGGTAAGTTTTCTATGTTAAACCATTACACCATTGAAAAACTGGTTACGTTTGCAATCGAAAGAAAAATGACTATAGTTGAAGAGGTAATGGCCCCTAAACTATGTTCTGGGATGAAAGTTACAGCTTCAGTGAAATCCGTTTGCAAATCGGAGTGATAGATTAGAATCGAGAGCCAACGGTAAGTTTTCTATGTTAAACCATTACACCATTGAAAAACTGGTTACGTTTGCAATCGAAAGAAAAATGACTATAGTTGAAGAGGTAATGGCCCCTAAACTATGTTCTGGGATGAAAGTTACAGCTTCAGTGAAATCCGTTTGCAAATCGGAGTGATAGATTAGAATCTAGAGCCAACGGTAAGTTTTCTATGTTAAACCATTACACCATTGAAAAACTGGTTACGTTTGCAATCGAAAGAAAAATGACTATAGTTGAAGAGGTAATGCCCCTAAACTATGTTCTGGGATGAAAGTTACAGCTTCAGTGAAATCCGTTTGCAAATCGGAGTGATAGATTAGAATCGAGAGCCAACGGTAAGTTTTCTATGTTAAACCATTACACCATTGAAAAACTGGTTACGTTTGCAATCGAAAGAAAAATGACTATAGTTGAAGAGGTAATGACTCCTAAACTATGTTCTGGGATGAAAGTTACAGCTTCAGTGAAATCCGTTTGCAAATCGGAGTGATAGATTAGAATCGAGAGCCAACGGTAAGTTTTCTATGTTAAACCATTACACCATTGAAAAACTGGTTACGTTTGCAATCGAAAGAAAAATGACTATAGTTGAAGAGGTAATGGCCCCTAAACTATGTTCTGGGATGAAAGTTACAGCTTCAGTGAAATCCGTTTGCAAATCGGAGTGATAGATTAGAATCGAGAGCCAACGGTAAGTTTTCTATGTTAAACCATTACACCATTGAAAAACTGGTTACGTTTGCAATCGAAAGAAAAATGACTATAGTTGAAGAGGTAATGGCCCCTAAACTATGTTCTGGGATGAAAGTTACAGCTTCAGTGAAATCCGTTTGCAAATCGGAGTGATAGATTAGAATCGAGAGCCAACGGTAAGTTTTCTATGTTAAACCATTACACCATTGAAAAACTGGTTACGTTTGCAATCGAAAGAAAAATGACTATAGTTGAAGAGGTAATGGCCCCTAAACTATGTTCTGGGATGAAAGTTACAGCTTCAGTGAAATCCGTTTGCAAATCGGAGTGATAGATTAGAATCAAGAGCCAACGGTTAGTTTTCTATGTTAAACCATTACACCATTGAAAAACTGGTTACGTTTGCAATCGAAAGAAAAATGACTATAGTTGAAGAGGTAATGGCCCCTAAACTATGTTCTGGGATGAAAGTTACAGCTTCAGTGAAATTCGTTTGCAAATCGGAGTGATAGATTAGAATCGAGAGCCAACGGTAAGTTTTCTATGTTAAACCATTACACCATTGAAAAACTGGTTACGTTTGCAATCGAAAGAAAAATGACTATAGTTGAAGAGGTAATGGCCCCTAAACTATGTTCTGGGATGAAAGTTACAGCTTCAGTGAAATCCGTTTGCAAATCGGAGTGATAGATTAGAATCGAGAGCCAACGGTAAGTTTTCTATGTTAAACCATTACACCATTGAAAAACTGGTTATGTTTGCAATCGAAAGAAAAATGACTATAGTTGAAGAGGTAATGGCCCCTAAACTATGTTCTGGGATGAAAGTTACAGCTTCAGTGAAATCCGTTTGCAAATCGGAGTGATAGATTAGAATCGAGAGCCAACGGTAAGTTTTCTATGTTAAACCATTACACCATTGAAAAACTGGTTACGTTTGCAATCGAAAGAAAAATGACTGGGGCGCTGTTGAGCAGTGCCACAGACCAGATGCAGGATCTGTGAGCTCTGCATTGCAAGCATAAGAACTGCCGCTAGAACGCTCCGATCAAGGCACCTAATAGCTCATCTGAAAGCTGATGATCCAGGCAATGCAGCGATCTCCTCGTGTGTACCCCATTAGAAGCAGAACGAACTTTTTACCTCCTCTTTCTCCTCTGAGATTCACCAGACGATTTTCCAAGATGGCCGCCGCTCCAGCTCCAGCAAAAGGCCTCAGCCCAACAACTAGCGCTTCCAGGACATCCACACAGAGAGCGCCTCCTTCCCCAGTGCTCACCGCCTCCCGTCCACCTGGCCAAGGTACGTCTAACCCCCAAAAGCCGGCTCCTTCCCCTGGCGGAGATACCGCTGTTCTCTCCACGGAGACCGCTGACGTCATCACTGAGGGACGCGTACAAACGGCCGCATGGAACCATAGCCCGAACCATAGCCCACGCGTACAAATGGACGCTTCCCAGGCAAACTTCAATAGCCCATGCGTACTTTCAGACGCATTGATCAGCACTACATCCAACGACCCATGCGTACTTTTAGACGCCTTAAACAGCACTTCACCTATAGACCCATGCGTATCTTTGAACGCAATAGCAGCAATACCAACCTATGGCACAAGCGTACTTTCTGACGCATCAGCACCTAAAGTTCCCAACACACCTCGAACGACCCCAGCTGACATCTCTGGAGTACAAATCGGGGGCATGACGGCGGAACAGATGCTTAATACAATCACCAATATATTCAGAGCAGAACTGAAAGCAGAATTGAAATTGGCGGTCACAGAATTAACAGAACATATCGACGAAATAGGAGAAAGAGTATCAGCCCTAGAAACCCAAGCTGAAGACCTAGTCATAGTCTCCAATGCTAACACAGCGATCATTGAAAAACATGATGAGAGACTGGATTTCGTTGAGGACAAACTAGAAGATCTTGAAAATAGGAGCAGAAGAGGTAATGTCAGGATTCGAGGACTGCCAGAGTCGGTAGAGGACCTCCCAGCCATGGCAGCCAACTTGTTCCATGCCCTACTTCCGCAAGTTGAACTCTCTAGACTCCAACCAGTTCGTATCCACAGGGCCTTGGTACGCCCCAGAAACTCTACTCTCCCAAGAGACATAATTGCAAAGCTCCCAAGCGAAGACATAAGGGACAAGATACTTTTAGCCGCTAGAGACCTGCGGGGCCTTCCAGACCTACCCCAGTCTGTACAGCTTTTTGCGGACCTTGCACCAATCACTATTCAAAAGAGGAGGAATATGAAACCATATACCACAGCCCTACAGCAAGCCTCTATACGATACAAATGGGGCTTTCCTTTTGCCCTTATCTTCCGCAAGAACAATAAACAATTTGTATGCAAGACCCCCGACGGGGCTGCTGAGGCCCTTACAGAAGCTGGAATTCCATTTACAATTCCGGACTTAAAAACACAACAGGATCCCCAATCCCCAAAACCTAAGAGAGAACTACGACAGACCAGGGCATGGGCCTCCTCCAGGAACCTTGCACAGAACAGGGACTTCCCCGAAAGAGTACAAGCACAAGACTGAATATCGTGAGGACTCTCCGTTATAACTCACACACACACGAAGGACTAAAGATTTCTTCTTCTTCTTCCACAACCATACTGGATCGTCAAGCTTATCAGCCCACTAAATCTGACGACCACTGGTAACAAAGTTGATGTTTTATGTTTCACTGACATTTTTCTTTGTTTTCTTTTCCGCATATATGGACTAATATATGTCAGGTTTTAATGCATGTCAGGTTTTCTTGTTCTATAAAGTTATAGATACTAAGTACATTTAGATGTTGCTATACATAAAGTTCTAAAGACAACGTTTATAGGCCTTGATAATGCACTATTCATAGTAATTCTATTAAGCTTATAGGCGGCAGTCAGCTTGCATTACATGTTGCTTCCCCAATGAGCAAAGTCTGGTGGCTAGTCGCATATTTATTGACTGCCACCCACTTGCTTGACACAGTGACACCTCCTATGTTCACTGGGTCACGTTGCAAACACTTTGCGAGTATCAGCCCCGTTTACTACAATATTAAACTACCTATTATTTACCAACTCAAGATGTCCAACCCCTCCCTCTATAGTTATTATAATCCCAGACAACTAGAAATTCACTCCTATTAATGTTCTGACGCACAACGCCAGAGGTCTTAACTCACCCGCCAAAAGAAGTAAAGCCTTCAAAGCATATACCAAACACTCCCCTGACATCATATGTATACAAGAATCCCATTTCTCTCCTAAGAATCCCCCCAAACACTTTCATAAGAGGTACACTAGGTCTTTCACGTCCTCCTACAAAAAACGGAGTAGAGGGGTCATCACACTACTCTCCGACAGCTTCCCACTAGACATAACGACCCATTTAGAAGATGACACTGGAACGTACATTATTCTTGTTGGTACTCATGAAAACAAACAACTGTGTATCGTTAATGTATATGCTCCTCCAGAAAATCCGCATTCTGTCCTCTCCAGGATATCTGAAACCCTCCTCACCCTCCAATTTGATAGCCTAATCTGGGCGGGGGATTTTAACCTAGCCCCTAATGATAAAATTGATAGGACACACCCATCAAAGTCGTCAACAGCCAAAAAGACCCAAGCATTATTCCAAGACATATTTAAGACTCATTCTCTCATAGACTCCTGGAGAGAACACAATCAGAATAAGAGAGGATACTCCTATTTCTCTGCCCCCCATAACACTTACTCCCGGATAGACCTAATACTTATTCCCTCCCTCTGTGCCCCGTCCCTGGCATACTCTAGACATATATTATGCCCATGGTCAGACCATGAAATATTACTAACTGTTATGGATTCTCCATTTCCTAAACCACTCAGGACTCAATGGAGACTCAACGAATCACTACTAATTAACCCCACAATCTGTTCAACAGTTGAAAATACGTTAAACAATTATTTTCAGGAGAATGCCACGGAGGGTATGGGGGAGGGAACCATCTGGATGGCACATAAACCAGTAGTGAGAGGAGAACTGATGAGACTCTCAGCCAAAGCCAGAAGAGAAAAAGGCGCACAGATATCTGAGATAGAACGGAAAATCAATGCTCTACATATTTTAAACCAAAATAATCCCACAAGATACCTCCAAAAACAAATATATGACTTTCAAACACACCTAGACACTATATTGGGCCAAGACATAGAAAAGGCCATGAGGTGGACGGGCGCCCTGGCATATGAACAGCTTAACAAGCCAAACCGTTGGCTGGCTAGGAGATTAAGAGACAAACAAGTGTCCAATAAAATCATTTAAATCAGAGACAAAACGGGTAAGACGACCTCGAACCCAGACAAGATTTATGAAACGTTCTTAGACTTCTATAAAAACCTGTACAAGGACGATAACCCAGACATTGCTTCTGAGCAAAAAGAGGAGTTCCTAACAGAAAACATAGGGATTAAATTAACCCATGATACAGCCAAGTCCCTCAACACTCCAATAAGTGGGGAAGAACTGCACGAGGCCATAAAAAGGCTAAAGAGGGCCAAAGCCCCAGGCCCAGACGGATTCCCGTCCCTATACTATAAAAAATTTGAGGACATATTGACCCCCCACCTTTTAAAATTCTTTAATTCCCTGCTAAAAGGTAAGACCCCCCCACAAGAATTCTTGGCCTCGGCAATCTGCATTATTCATAAACCACCTAGAGACCCCCTATCCCCGAAAAACTATGGACCAATTTCCCTTTTAGGCATAGACTATAAACTATTTACCTCTATATTGGCTGTCAGGCTAAACTCAGTCCTGCCCGCATTGATACATAAGGACCAGGTTGGATTCATCCCCCAAAGACAGGCCCCAGACAACATAAGAAAAGTCCTGGATATACAATACCACTGCCTACACTCATCCCAAAGTCTAACACTACTATCATTGGATATGGAAAAAGCATTCGATAAGATTAAATGGCCATATATGATATCAGTCCTCCAAAGATTTGGATTCTTTGGTGAATACATCAATGCAATAAAAATCCTATATTCTTCCCCTTACGCATACTTAAAATTACCATCCCAATCCCAAACAAGATTCCCCATCCGTAGGGGTACGAGACAAGGATGCCCTCTATCCCCGGGTATATTTGCGCTGGCCATAGAGCCCCTAGCAAACAAAATAAGGACATCACCTGATATTCTCGGTATACAAATAGGTAAACGACAGTGCAAACTAAACCTGTTTGCCGACGATATCCTACTGACCCTCTCGTCCCCACATACCTCCATCCCGAACCTGTTTAATGTTATCCAGGACTTTTCTGTCTTCTCGGGGTTCCAGCTCAATAAAGATAAATCAGAAATTATGATATCCCGCATGTCACATAGGACAGCTCAGAATCTAACAGACTCCCTAGGTTTACAACACCAAGGCAAATATATAAAGTACCTTGGGATAAATCTAGCTCTAAATCCTAACCATTTATACGATGTAAATTACCCTGCACTATATAGAAAGCTCTCGTCTGATCTGGATTCTTGGTCGAAACTGCCCCTGTCTTTAATTGGAAAAGTCCACTCAGTAAAAATGACCCTCTTTCCGAGACTCCTATACCTCTTTAGAGTCCTCCCTATTACAATAAGACCCTCTCACTTATTAGACCTACAAAAGAAGATACACAAATTTATATGGTCCAATAAGAAAGCCAGGATTAAATACTCTACATTAACAAGAACAAAAGATAGAGGAGGTTTAAAACTTCCCATGCTCATGACATACTTTAAAGCCGCTAGACTCTCACAACTAGTCTTAGTAAACGCAGGTAATATGGCACCTCTCTGGGTGGACATTGAATCCCGCCTTATACACCCACTCACTACACAAGGCGTAATGTGGGCCAAAAAAATTCCACTGAAAAAAATACAAGCGCTATCTCCAGTCTTTGGTACAGCCATTAAATTATGGTTAAATCTCAGATTCGTTTATAAGCTCCAGTCACCGACTACGCTCATGTCCACAATTTTGGGGAACCCTGATTTCCCTCCAGGCTGGAACGCCTCACTCTTCTCTTGGTGGTCATCAAAGGGTCTCATTAGATTAGGTAAATTTACCTCAGCTTTTCGTTTAACATCACTTAGACAATTCTTGAATGAGAAAGAAGTGCCACGTCAAGAACTCCCTAGGGCATGTCAAATATTTGATTATATCGATAAACTTCAACCAATTAAAGAAATATGCTTATACACACTATTTGAAACTAGATGTAGAAATGGACCTTTGAATAAAGGTCTCATTTCAGACTTCTACTATATGCTTTTTAAAGACGACCCAGAGGAGAAATATAAGTACCAGCTAGACTGGGAGCGAGAAACCGGCAAAGAAATGTCGGCAAGCAAATGGGGCCATTGTTGCACCACCATGTTAAAAAATAGCTTATTCTACTCCTCTATGGAAACGTCACTTAAATTACTACATCGCACATATTTTACCCCAACAAGGATGCATGCTTTTTGCCCAGATCAAACTGAGACATGCCCTAGGGGATGTGGACAGAAAGGTACCATGTGGCACATGTGGTGGCAATGCCCTGTGGCGAGAGCTTTCTGGAAAACTATATGGAGACGTACTTCCCTTATACTTAAAACTAACATTCCCTTTGATCCCACGGTAGCCCTCTTAGGAAACAAACCACACAAAATGTCTTGGGACTTGGGGAAAATGGACATCTCTGTTATAATTTTTCATATATTCTCTAGCTAATAATTACTAGGGGCTCTCTCTCCCTTCTGGGAGACTTCCCTTCCCCACCCTTACCCCTACACCTTCCCTCCCCCCCTCTCCCCCTCCCTTCCCTCTTTCCCTATGTCTGTCCCATTGGCATGCTGTGGCACCCCCACTCATGGGATAGACTAACTTCTCCCCCCCACCTTCTTTCACTACCCGCCCCCTTCCTTAATAAAACATTAGAAAAAATTGGATGTTTTTATATGTTTGAATATAATGATATTACCTTTAGATAAGTAAGATTGTAAGTTCTGAATTTTCTTTTGTATCATACACCAACCTTGGTTGGAATGACTTTACTATTGTTGTTTCAAGTTTTGACATTCCCCCAAGGGGGACTTGATATGTGATCTGTTTAAGATGTCATTGTGAACTTATTTCTTACATAATAAACACCCTTGAAACGAAAGAAAAATGACTATAGTTGAAGAGGTAATGGCCCCTAAACTATGTTCTGGGATGAAAGTTACAGCTTCAGTGAAATCCGTTTGCAAATCGGAGTGATAGATTAGAATCGAGAGCCAACGGTAAGTTTTCTATGTTAAACCATTACACCATTGAAAAACTGGTTACGTTTGCAATCGAAAGAAAAATGACTATAGTTGAAGAGGTAATGGCCCCTAAACTATGTTCTGGGATGAAAGTTACAGCTTCAGTGAAATCCGTTTGCAAATCGGAGTGATAGATTAGAATCGAGAGCCAACGGTAAGTTTTCTATGTTAAACCATTACACCATTGAAAAACTGGTTACGTTTGCAATCGAAAGAAAAATGACTATAGTTGAAGAGGTAATGGCCCCTAAACTATGTTCTGGGATGAAAGTTACAGCTTCAGTGAAATCCGTTTGCAAATCGGAGTGACAGATTAGAATCGAGAGCCAACGGTAAGTTTTCTATGTTAAACCATTACACCATTGAAAAACTGGTTACGTTTGCAATCGAAAGAAAAATGACTATAGTTGAAGAGGTAATGGCCCCTAAACTATGTTCTGGGATGAAAGTTACAGCTTCAGTGAAATCCGTTTGCAAATCGGAGTGATAGATTAGAATCGAGAGCCAACGGTAAGTTTTCTATGTTAAACCATTACACCATTGAAAAACTGGTTACGTTTGCAATCGAAAGAAAAATGACTATAGTTGAAGAGGTAATGGCCCCTAAACTATGTTCTGGGATGAAAGTTACAGCTTCAGTGAAATCCGTTTGCAAATCGGAGTGATAGATTAGAATCGAGAGCCAACGGTAAGTTTTCTATGTTAAACCATTACACCATTGAAAAACTGGTTACGTTTGCAATCGAAAGAAAAATGACTATAGTTGAAGAGGTAATGGCCCCTAAACTATGTTCTGGGATGAAAGTTACAGCTTCAGTGAAATCCGTTTGCAAATCGGAGTGATAGATTAGAATCGAGAGCCAACGGTAAGTTTTCTATGTTAAACCATTACACCATTGAAAAACTGGTTACGTTTGCAATCGAAAGAAAAATGACTATAGTTGAAGAGGTAATGGCCCCTAAACTATGTTCTGGGATGAAAGTTACAGCTTCAGTGAAATCCGTTTGCAAATCGGAGTGATAGATTAGAATCGAGAGCCAACGGTAAGTTTTCTATGTTAAACCATTACACCATTGAAAAACTGGTTACGTTTGCAATCGAAAGAAAAATGACTATAGTTGAAGAGGTAATGGCCCCTAAACTATGTTCTGGGATGAAAGTTACAGCTTCAGTGAAATCCGTTTGCAAATCGGAGTGATAGATTAGAATCTAGAGCCAACGGTAAGTTTTCTATGTTAAACCATTACACCATTGAAAAACTGGTTACGTTTGCAATCGAAAGAAAAATGACTATAGTTGAAGAGGTAATGGCCCCTAAACTATGTTCTGGGATGAAAGTTACAGCTTCAGTGAAATCCGTTTGCAAATCGGAGTGATAGATTAGAATCTAGAGCCAACGGTAAGTTTTCTATGTTAAACCATTACACCATTGAAAAACTGGTTACGTTTGCAATCGAAAGAAAAATGACTATAGTTGAAGAGGTAATGGCTCATAAACTATGTTCTGGGATGAAAGTTACAGCTTCAGTGAAATCCGTTTGCAAATCGGAGTGATAGATTAGAATCGAGAGCCAACGGTAAGTTTTCTATGTTAAACCATTACACCATTGAAAAACTGGTTACGTTTGCAATCGAAAGAAAAATGACTATAGTTGAAGAGGTAATGGCCCCTAAACTATGTTCTGGGATGAAAGTTACAGCTTCAGTGAAATCCGTTTGCAAATCGGAGTGATAGATTAGAATCGAGAGCCAACGGTAAGTTTTCTATGTTAAACCATTACACCATTGAAAAACTGGTTACGTTTGCAATCGAAAGAAAAATGACTATAGTTGAAGAGGTAATGGCCCCTAAACTATGTTCTGGGATGAAAGTTACAGCTTCAGTGAAATCCGTTTGCAAATCGGAGTGATAGATTAGAATCGAGAGCCAACGGTAAGTTTTCTATGTTAAACCATTACACCATTGAAAAACTGGTTACGTTTGCAATCGAAAGAAAAATGACTATAGTTGAAGAGGTAATGGCCCCTAAACTATGTTCTGGGATGAAAGTTACAGCTTCAGTGAAATCCGTTTGCAAATCGGAGTGATAGATTAGAATCGAGAGCCAACGGTAAGTTTTCTATGTTAAACCATTACACCATTGAAAAACTGGTTACGTTTGCAATCGAAAGAAAAATGACTATAGTTGAAGAGGTAATGGCCCCTAAACTATGTTCTGGGATGAAAGTTACAGCTTCAGTGAAATCCGTTTGCAAATCGGAGTGATAGATTAGAATCGAGAGCCAACGGTAAGTTTTCTATGTTAAACCATTACACCATTGAAAAACTGGTTACGTTTGCAATCGAAAGAAAAATGACTATAGTTGAAGAGGTAATGGCCCCTAAACTATGTTCTGGGATGAAAGTTACAGCTTCAGTGAAATCCGTTTGCAAATCGGAGTGATAGATTAGAATCGAGAGCCAACGGTAAGTTTTCTATGTTAAACCATTACACCATTGAAAAACTGGTTACGTTTGCAATCGAAAGAAAAATGACTATAGTTGAAGAGGTAATGGCCCCTAAACTATGTTCTGGGATGAAAGTTACAGCTTCAGTGAAATCCGTTTGCAAATCGGAGTGATAGATTAGAATCGAGAGCCAACGGTAAGTTTTCTATGTTAAACCATTACACCATTGAAAAACTGGTTACGTTTGCAATCGAAAGAAAAATGACTATAGTTGAAGAGGTAATGGCCCCTAAACTATGTTCTGGGATGAAAGTTACAGCTTCAGTGAAATCCGTTTGCAAATCGGAGTGATAGATTAGAATCTAGAGCCAACGGTAAGTTTTCTATGTTAAACCATTACACCATTGAAAAACTGGTTACGATTGCAATCGAAAGAAAAATGACTATAGTTGAAGAGGTAATGGCCCCTAAACTATGTTCTGGGATGAAAGTTACAGCTTCAGTGAAATCCGTTTGCAAATCGGAGTGATAGATTAGAATCTAGAGCCAACGGTAAGTTTTCTATGTTAAACCATTACACCATTGAAAAACTGGTTACGTTTGCAATCGAAAGAAAAATGACTATAGTTGAAGAGGTAATGGCTCCTAAACTATGTTCTGGGATGAAAGTTACAGCTTCAGTGAAATCCGTTTGCAAATCGGAGTGATAGATTAGAATCGAGAGCCAACGGTAAGTTTTCTATGTTAAACCATTACACCATTGAAAAACTGGTTACGTTTGCAATCGAAAGAAAAATGACTATAGTTGAAGAGGTAATGGCCCCTAAACTATGTTCTGGGATGAAAGTTACAGCTTCAGTGAAATCCGTTTGCAAATCGGAGTGATAGATTAGAATCGAGAGCCAACGGTAAGTTTTCTATGTTAAACCATTACACCATTGAAAAACTGGTTACGTTTGCAATCGAAAGAAAAATGACTATAGTTGAAGAGGTAATGGCCCCTAAACTATGTTCTGGGATGAAAGTTACAGCTTCAGTGAAATCCGTTTGCAAATCGGAGTGATAGATTAGAATCGAGAGCCAACGGTAAGTTTTCTATGTTAAACCATTACACCATTGAAAAACTGGTTACGTTTGCAATCGAAAGAAAAATGACTATAGTTGAAGAGGTAATGGCCCCTAAACTATGTTCTGGGATGAAAGTTACAGCTTCAGTGAAATCCGTTTGCAAATCGGAGTGATAGATTAGAATCGAGAGCCAACGGTAAGTTTTCTATGTTAAACCATTACACCATTGAAAAACTGGTTACGTTTGCAATCGAAAGAAAAATGACTATAGTTGAAGAGGTAATGGCCCCTAAACTATGTTCTGGGATGAAAGTTACAGCTTCAGTGAAATCCGTTTGCAAATCGGAGTGATAGATTAGAATCGAGAGCCAACGGTAAGTTTTCTATGTTAAACCATTACACCATTGAAAAACTGGTTACGTTTGCAATCGAAAGAAAAATGACTATAGTTGAAGAGGTAATGGCCCCTAAACTATGTTCTGGGATGAAAGTTACAGCTTCAGTGAAATCCGTTTGCAAATCGGAGTGATAGATTAGAATCGAGAGCCAACGGTAAGTTTTCTATGTTAAACCATTACACCATTGAAAAACTGGTTACGTTTGCAATCGAAAGAAAAATGACTATAGTTGAAGAGGTAATGGCCCCTAAACTATGTTCTGGGATGAAAGTTACAGCTTCAGTGAAATCCGTTTGCAAATCGGAGTGATAGATTAGAATAGAGAGCCAACGGTAAGTTTTCTATGTTAAACCATTACACCATTGAAAAACTGGTTACGTTTGCAATCGAAAGAAAAATGACTATAGTTGAAGAGGTAATGGCCCCTAAACTATGTTCTGGGATGAAAGTTACAGCTTCAGTGAAATCCGTTTGCAAATCGGAGTGATAGATTAGAATCTAGAGCCAACGGTAAGTTTTCTATGTTAAACCATTACACCATTGAAAAACTGGTTACGTTTGCAATCGAAAGAAAAATGACTATAGTTGAAGAGGTAATGGCCCCTAAACTATGTTCTGGGATGAAAGTTACAGCTTCAGTGAAATCCGTTTGCAAATCGGAGTGATAGATTAGAATCGAGAGCCAACGGTATGTTTTCTATGTTAAACCATTACACCATTGAAAAACTGGTTACGTTTGCAATCGAAAGAAAAATGACTATAGTTGAAGAGGTAATGGCCCCTAAACTATGTTCTGGGATGAAAGTTACAGCTTCAGTGAAATCCGTTTGCAAATCGGAGTGATAGATTAGAATCGAGAGCCAACGGTAAGTTTTCTATGTTAAACCATTACACCATTGAAAAACTGGTTACGTTTGCAATCGAAAGAAAAATGACTATAGTTGAAGAGGTAATGGCCCCTAAACTATGTTCTGGGATGAAAGTTACAGCTTCAGTGAAATCCGTTTGTAAATCGGAGTGATAGATTAGAATCGAGAGCCAACGGTAAGTTTTCTATGTTAAACCATTACACCATTGAAAAACTGGTTACGTTTGCAATCGAAAGAAAAATGACTATAGTTGAAGAGGTAATGGCCCCTAAACTATGTTCTGGGATGAAAGTTACAGCTTCAGTGAAATCCGTTTGCAAATCGGAGTGATAGATTAGAATCGAGAGCCAACGGTAAGTTTTCTATGTTAAACCATTACACCATTGAAAAACTGGTTACGTTTGCAATCGAAAGAAAAATGACTATAGTTGAAGAGGTAATGACCCCTAAACTATTTTCTGGGATGAAAGTTACAGCTTCAGTGGAATCCGTTTGCAAATCGGAGTGATAGATTAGAATCGAGAGCCAACGGTAAGTTTTCTATGATAAACCATTACACCATTGAAAAACTGGTTACGTTTGCAATCGAAAGAAAAATGACTATAGTTGAAGAGGTAATGGCCCCTAAACTATGTTCTGGGATGAAAGTTACAGCTTCAGTGAAATCCGTTTGCAAATCGGAGTGATAGATTAGAATCGAGAGCCAACGGTAAGTTTTCTATGTTAAACCATTACACCATTGAAAAACTGGTTACGTTTGCAATCGAAAAAAAAATGACTATAGTTGAAGAGGTAATGGCCCCTAAACTATGTTCTGGGATGAAAGTTACAGCTTCAGTGAAATCCGTTTGCAAATCGGAGTGATAGATTAGAATCGAGAGCCAACGGTAAGTTTTCTATGTTAAACCATTACACCATTGAAAAACTGGTTACGTTTGCAATCGAAAGAAAAATGACTATAGTTGAAGAGGTAATGGCCCCTAAACTATGTTCTGGGATGAAAGTTACAGCTTCAGTGAAATCCGTTTGCAAATCAGAGTGATAGATTAGAATCGAGAGCCAACGGTAAGTTTTCTATGTTAAACCATTACACCATTGAAAAACTGGTTACGTTTGCAATCGAAAGAAAAATGACTATAGTTGAAGAGCTAATGGCCCCTAAACTATGTTCTGGGATGAAAGTTACAGCTTCAGTGAAATCCGTTTGCAAATCGGAGTGATAGATTAGAATCGAGAGCCAACGGTAAGTTTTCTATGTTAAACCATTACACCATTGAAAAACTGGTTACGTTTGCAATCGAAAAAAAAATGACTATAGTTGAAGAGGTAATGGCCCCTAAAATATGTTCTGGGATGAATGTTACAGCTTCAGTGAAATCCGTTTGCAAATCGGAGTGATAGATTAGAATCGAGAGCCAACGGTAAGTTTTCTATGTTAAACCATTACACCATTGAAAAACTGGTTACGTTTGCAATCGAAAGAAAAATGACTATAGTTGAAGAGGTAATGGCCCCTAAACTATGTTCTGAGATGAAAGTTACAGCTTTAGTGAAATCCGTTTGCAAATCGGAGTGATAGATTAGAATCGAGAGCCAACGGTAAGTTTTCTATGTTAAACCATTACACCATTGAAAAACTGGTTACGTTTGCAATCGAAAGAAAAATGACTATAGTTGAAGAGGTAATGGCCCCTAAACTATGTTCTGGGATGAAAGTTACAGCTTCAGTGAAATCCGTTTGCAAATCGGAGTGATAAATTAGAATCGAGAGCCAACGGTAAGTTTTCTATGTTAAACCATTACACCATTGAAAAACTGGTTACGTTTGCAATCGAAAGAAAAATGACTATAGTTGAAGAGGTAATGGCCCCTAAACTATGTTCTGGGATGAAAGTTACAGCTTCAGTGAAATCCGTTTGCAAATCAGAGTGATAGATTAGAATCGAGAGCCAACGGTAAGTTTTCTATGTTAAACCATTACACCATTGAAAAACTGGTTACGTTTGCAATCGAAAGAAAAATGACTATAGTTGAAGAGGTAATGGCCCCTAAACTATGTTCTGGGATGAAAGTTACAGCTTCAGTGAAATCCGTTTGCAAATCGGAGTGATAGATTAGAATCGAGAGCCAACGGTAAGTTTTCTATGTTAAACCATTACACCATTGAAAAACTGGTTACGTTTGCAATCGAAAGAAAAATGACTATAGTTGAAGAGGTAATGGCCCCTAAACTATGTTCTGGGATGAAAGTTACAGCTTCAGTGAAATCCGTTTGCAAATCGGAGTGATAGATTAGAATCGAGAGCCAACGGTAAGTTTTCTATGTTAAACCATTACACCATTGAAAAACTGGTTACGTTTGCAATCGAAAGAAAAATGACTATAGTTGAAGAGGTAATGGCCCCTAAACTATGTTCTGGGATGAAAGTTACAGCTTCAGTGAAATCCGTTTGCAAATCGGAGTGATAGATTAGAATCGAGAGCCAACGGTAAGTTTTCTATGTTAAACCATTACACCATTGAAAAACTGGTTACGTTTGCAATCGAAAGAAAAATGACTATAGTTGAAGAGGTAATGGCCCCTAAACTATGTTCTGGGATGAAAGTTACAGCTTCAGTGAAATCCGTTTGCAAATCGGAGTGATAGATTAGAATCGAGAGCCAACGGTAAGTTTTCTATGTTAAACCATTACACCATTGAAAAACTGGTTACGTTGGCAATCGAAAGAAAAATGACTATAGTTGAAGAGGTAATGGCCCCTAAACTATGTTCTGGGATGAAAGTTACAGCTTCAGTGAAATCCGTTTGCAAATCGGAGTGATAGATTAGAATCGAGAGCCAACGGTAAGTTTTCTATGTTAAACCATTAAACCATTGAAAAACTGGTTACGTTTGCAATCGAAAGAAAAATGACTATAGTTGAAGAGGTAATGGCCCCTAAACTATTTTCTGGGATGAAAGTTACAGCTTCAGTGAAATCCGTTTGCAAATCGGAGTGATAGATTAGAATCGAGAGCCAACGGTAAGTTTTCTATGTTAAACCATTACACCATTGAAAAACTGGTTACGTTTGCAATCGAAAGAAAATGACTATAGTTGAAGAGGTAATGGCCCCTAAACTATGTTCTGGGATGAAAGTTACAGCTTCAGTGAAATCCGTTTGCAAATCGGAGTGATAGATTAGAATCGAGAGCCAACGGTAAGTTTTCTATGTTAAACCATTACACCATTGAAAAACTGGTTACGTTTGCAATCGAAAGAAAAATGACTATAGTTGAAGAGGTAATGGCCCCTAAACTATGTTCTGGGATGAAAGTTACAGCTTCAGTGAAATCCGTTTGCAAATCGGAGTGATAGATTAGAATCGAGAGCCAACGGTAAGTTTTCTATGTTAAACCATTACACCATTGAAAAACTGGTTACGTTTGCAATCGAAAGAAAAATGACTATAGTTGAAGAGGTAATGGCCCCTAAACTATGTTCTGGGATGAAAGTTACAGCTTCAGTGAAATCCGATTGCAAATCGGAGTGATAGATTAGAATCGAGAGCCAACGGTAAGTTTTCTATGTTAAACCATTACACCATTGAAAAACTGGTTACGTTTGCAATCGAAAGAAAAATGACTATAGTTGAAGAGGTAATGGCCCCTAAACTATGTTCTGGGATGAAAGTTACAGCTTCAGTGAAATCCGTTTGCAAATCGGAGTGATAGATTAGAATCGAGAGCCAACGGTAAGTTTTCTATGTTAAACCATTACACCATTGAAAAACTGGTTACGTTTGCAATCGAAAGAAAAATGACTATAGTTGAAGAGGTAATGGCCCCTAAACTATGTTCTGGGATGAAAGTTACAGCTTCAGTGAAATCCGTTTGCAAATCGGAGTGATAGATTAGAATCGAGAGCCAACGGTAAGTTTTCTATGTTAAACCATTACACCATTGAAAAACTGGTTACGTTTGCAATCGAAAGAAAAATGACTATAGTTGAAGAGGTAATGGCCCCTAAACTATGTTCTGGGATGAAAGTTACAGCTTCAGTGAAATCCGTTTGCAAATCGGAGTGATAGATTAGAATCGAGAGCCAACGGTAAGTTTTCTATGTTAAACCATTACACCATTGAAAAACTGGTTACGTTTGCAATCGAAAGAAAAATGACTATAGTTGAAGAGGTAATGGCCCCTAAACTATGTTCTGGGATGAAAGTTACAGCTTCAGTGAAATCCGTTTGCAAATCGGAGTGATAGATTAGAATCGAGAGCCAACGGTAAGTTTTCTATGTTAAACCATTACACCATTGAAAAACTGGTTACGTTTGCAATCGAAAGAAAAATGACTATAGTTGAAGAGGTAATGGCCCCTAAACTATGTTCTGGGATGAAAGTTACAGCTTCAGTGAAATCCGTTTGCAAATCGGAGTGATAGATTAGAATCGAGAGCCAACGGTAAGTTTTCTATGTTAAACCATTACACCATTGAAAAACTGGTTACGTTTGCAATCAAAAGAAAAATGACTATAGTTGAAGAGGTAATGGCCCCTAAACTATGTTCTGGGATGAAAGTTACAGCTTCAGTGAAATCCGTTTGCAAATCGGAGTGATAGATTAGAATCGAGAGCCAACGGTATGTTTTCTATGTTAAACCATTACACCATTGAAAAACTGGTTACGTTTGCAATCGAAAGAAAAATGACTATAGTTGAAGAGGTAATGGCCCCTAAACTATGTTCTGGGATGAAAGTTACAGCTTCAGTGAAATCCGTTTGCAAATCGGAGTGATAGATTAGAATCGAGAGCCAACGGTAAGTTTTCTATGTTAAACCATTACACCATTGAAAAACTGGTTACGTTTGCAATCGAAAGAAAAATGACTATAGTTGAAGAGGTAATGGCCCCTAAACTATGTTCTGGGATGAAAGTTACAGCTTCAGTGAAATCCGTTTGTAAATCGGAGTGATAGATTAGAATCGAGAGCCAACGGTAAGTTTTCTATGTTAAACCATTACACCATTGAAAAACTGGTTACGTTTGCAATCGAAAGAAAAATGACTATAGTTGAAGAGGTAATGGCCCCTAAACTATGTTCTGGGATGAAAGTTACAGCTTCAGTGAAATCCGTTTGCAAATCGGAGTGATAGATTAGAATCGAGAGCCAACTGTAAGTTTTCTATGTTAAACCATTACACCATTGAAAAACTGGTTACGTTTGCAATCGAAAGAAAAATGACTATAGTTGAAGAGGTAATGGCCCCTAAACTATGTTCTGGGATGAAATGTTACAGCTTCAGTGAAATCCGTTTGCAAATCGGAGTGATAGATTAGAATCGAGAGCCAACGGTAAGTTTTCTATGTTAAACCATTACACCATTGAAAAACTGGTTACGTTTGCAATCGAAAGAAAAATGACTATAGTTGAAGAGGTAATGGCCCCTAAACTATGTTCTGGGATGAAAGTTACAGCTTCAGTGAAATCCGTTTGCAAATCGGAGTGATAGATTAGAATCGAGAGCCAACGGTAAGTTTTCTATGTTAAACCATTACACCATTGAAAAACTGGTTACGTTTGCAATCGAAAGAAAAATGACTATAGTTGAAGAGGTAATGACCCCTAAACTATTTTCTGGGATGAAAGTTACAGCTTCAGTGGAATCCGTTTGCAAATCGGAGTGATAGATTAGAATCGAGAGCCAACGGTAAGTTTTCTATGTTAAACCATTACACCATTGAAAAACTGGTTACGTTTGCAATCGAAAGAAAAATGACTATAGTTGAAGAGGTAATGGCCCCTAAACTATGTTCTGGGATGAAAGTTACAGCTTCAGTGAAATCCGTTTGCAAATCGGAGTGATAGATTAGAATCGAGAGCCAACGGTAAGTTTTCTATGTTAAACCATTACACCATTGAAAAACTGGTTACGTTTGCAATCGAAAAAAAAATGACTATAGTTGAAGAGGTAATGGCCCCTAAACTATGTTCTGGGATGAAAGTTACAGCTTCAGTGAAATCCGTTTGCAAATCGGAGTGATAGATTAGAATCGAGAGCCAACGGTAAGTTTTCTATGTTAAACCATTACACCATTGAAAAACTGGTTACGTTTGCAATCGAAAGAAAAATGACTATAGTTGAAGAGGTAATGGCCCCTAAACTATGTTCTGGGATGAAAGTTACAGCTTCAGTGAAATCCGTTTGCAAATCGGAGTGATAGATTAGAATCGAGAGCCAACGGTAAGTTTTCTATGTTAAACCATTACACCATTGAAAAACTGGTTACGTTTGCAATCGAAAGAAAAATGACTATAGTTGAAGAGCTAATGGCCCCTAAACTATGTTCTGGGATGAAAGTTACAGCTTCAGTGAAATCCGTTTGCAAATCGGAGTGATAGATTAGAATCGAGAGCCAACGGTAAGTTTTCTATGTTAAACCATTACACCATTGAAAAACTGGTTACGTTTGCAATCGAAAAAAAAATGACTATAGTTGAAGAGGTAATGGCCCCTAAAATATGTTCTGGGATGAATGTTACAGCTTCAGTGAAATCCGTTTGCAAATCGGAGTGATAGATTAGAATCGAGAGCCAACGGTAAGTTTTCTATGTTAAACCATTACACCATTGAAAAACTGGTTACGTTTGCAATCGAAAGAAAAATGACTATAGTTGAAGAGGTAATGGCCCCTAAACTATGTTCTGGGATGAAAGTTACAGCTTCAGTGAAATCCGTTTGCAAATCGGAGTGATAGATTAGAATCGAGAGCCAACGGTAAGTTTTCTATGTTAAACCATTACACCATTGAAAAACTGGTTACGTTTGCAATCGAAAGAAAAATGACTATAGTTGAAGAGCTAATGGCCCCTAAACTATGTTCTGGGATGAAAGTTACAGCTTCAGTGAAATCCGTTTGCAAATCGGAGTGATAGATTAGAATCGAGAGCCAACGGTAAGTTTTCTATGTTAAACCATTACACCATTGAAAAACTGGTTACGTTTGCAATCGAAAGAAAAATGACTATAGTTGAAGAGATAATGGCCCCTAAACTATGTTCTGGGATGAAAGTTACAGCTTCAGTGAAATCCGTTTGCAAATCGGAGTGATAGATTAGAATCGAGAGCCAACGGTAAGTTTTCTATGTTAAACCATTACACCATTGAAAAACTGGTTACGTTTGCAATCGAAAGAAAAATGACTATAGTTGAAGAGGTAATGGCCCCTAAACTATGTTCTGGGATGAAAGTTACAGCTTCAGTGAAATCCGTTTGCAAATCGGAGTGATAGATTAGAATCGAGAGCCAACGGTAAGTTTTCTATGTTAAACCATTACACCATTGAAAAACTGGTTACGTTTGCAATCGAAAGAAAAATGACTATAGTTGAAGAGGTAATGGCCCCTAAACTATGTTCTGGGATGAAAGTTACAGCTTCAGTGAAATCCGTTTGCAAATCGGAGTGATAGATTAGAATCGAGAGCCAACTGTAAGTTTTCTATGTTAAACCATTACACCATTGAAAAACTGGTTACGTTTGCAATCGAAAGAAAAATGACTATAGTTGAAGAGGTAATGGCCCCTAAACTATGTTCTGGGATGAAAGTTACAGCTTCAGTGAAATCCGTTTGCAAATCGGAGTGATAGATTAGAATCGAGAGCCAACGGTAAGTTTTCTATGTTAAACCATTACACCATTGAAAAACTGGTTACGTTTGCAATCGAAAGAAAAATGACTATAGTTGAAGAGGTAATGGCCCCTAAACTATGTTCTGGGATGAAAGTTACAGCTTCAGTGAAATCCGTTTGCAAATCGGAGTGATAGATTAGAATCGAGAGCCAACGGTAAGTTTTCTATGTTAAACCATTACACCATTGAAAAACTGGTTACGTTTGCAATCGAAAGAAAAATGACTATAGTTGAAGAGGTAATGGCCCCTAAACTATTTTCTGGGATGAAAGTTACAGCTTCAGTGGAATCCGTTTGCAAATCGGAGTGATAGATTAGAATCGAGAGCCAACGGTAAGTTTTCTATGTTAAACCATTACACCATTGAAAAACTGGTTACGTTTGCAATCGAAAGAAAAATGACTATAGTTGAAGAGGTAATGGCCCCTAAACTATGTTCTGGGATGAAAGTTACAGCTTCAGTGAAATCCGTTTGCAAATCGGAGTGATAGATTAGAATCGAGAGCCAACGGTAAGTTTTCTATGTTAAACCATTACACCATTGAAAAACTGGTTACGTTTGCAATCGAAAGAAAAATGACTATAGTTGAAGAGGTAATGGCCCCTAAACTATTTTCTGGGATGAAAGTTACAGCTTCAGTGGAATCCGTTTGCAAATCGGAGTGATAGATTAGAATCGAGAGCCAACGGTAAGTTTTCTATGTTAAACCATTACACCATTGAAAAACTGGTTACGTTTGCAATCGAAAGAAAAATGACTATAGTTGAAGAGGTAATGGCCCCTAAACTATGTTCTGGGATGAAAGTTACAGCTTCAGTGAAATCCGTTTGCAAATCGGAGTGATAGATTAGAATCGAGAGCCAACGGTAAGTTTTCTATGTTAAACCATTACACCATTGAAAAACTGGTTACGTTTGCAATCGAAAGAAAAATGACTATAGTTGAAGAGGTAATGGCCCCTAAACTATGTTCTGGGATGAAAGTTACAGCTTCAGTGAAATCCGTTTGCAAATCGGAGTGATAGATTAGAATCGAGAGCCAACGGTAAGTTTTCTATGTTAAACCATTACACCATTGAAAAACTGGTTACGTTTGCAATCGAAAGAAAAATGACTATAGTTGAAGAGGTAATGGCCCCTAAACTATGTTCTGGGATGAAAGTTACAGCTTCAGTGAAATCCGTTCGCAAATCGGAGTGATAGATTAGAATCGAGAGCCAACGGTAAGTTTTCTATGTTAAACCATTACACCATTGAAAAACTGGTTACGTTTGCAATCGAAAGAAAAATGACTATAGTTGAAGAGGTAATGGCCCCTAAACTATGTTCTGGGATGAAAGTTACAGCTTCAGTGAAATCCGTTTGCAAATCGGAGTGATAGATTAGAATCGAGAGCCAACGGTAAGTTTTCTATGTTAAACCATTACACCATTGAAAAACTGGTTACGTTTGCAATCGAAAGAAAAATGACTATAGTTGAAGAGGTAATGGCCCCTAAACTATGTTCTGGGATGAAAGTTACAGCTTCAGTGAAATCCGTTTGCAAATCGGAGTGATAGATTAGAATCGAGAGCCAACGGTAAGTTTTCTATGTTAAACCA
>NW_027152706.1:0-22500 GCF_040937935.1 Hyperolius riggenbachi
AAACCTGGCTTCACAAACCCTACCCTACAGATAAGTGTGTGTCTAGCTGAGCTTCAGGAGTGGATGACTGATCACTGGCTACAACTAAATGCTGACAAAATGGAGGTTCTTGTTATTGGAGGTCAGTGCTCAACAGCAAAAAGCTCCAGTCTCAGCCAGCACTACTAAGGGTAGGGCGCTCCGACCTGAACAACTCAGACTTTGGGCCCAGCCTGGATGTACTGGGTAACATTGTTGTCAGTTCTGACAAGATTAGCAGCATAATTGTTTTTGGTATTTTTCAGACACTGCTGCAGTCAAATACATCATCAGGGCTGCCAGGCAACTGGTATTGTTTACAACAAAATAAATATGGCAGTTCTCCATATTCTTTTCTCTTCAGTTGTCCTTTTAACACCTCATACAGTACCTCCAGCAAATATTGCAACCCTTGTAACCTCCATGCCTTTATTACATCACAGTTAGATTATTGCAATGTTCTCTATACAGGCCTTCCAAACAAAGATCCGTACAGCCTGCAAAATTAGTACAGAATGCTGCTGCAAGGCTGTTAACAAGGTAACCCCACCGTTGCCACGTAACACCAACCCTTCGCTCACTCTACTGGCTATCGACAAAATGCAGAATTCGTTTTAAGACTAGGGATGGCCCTGCTTAGGAAAACTCATGGAGAAGCATGTAAACAGTTTGATCAGCTGATATATTTGTAAGGTTCTGATTTGCTGGTCCTGATCATGGGTTAAACCAGGAAGTCATCACAGCAAACCAGGAAGTCATCACAGCAAATCAGGACCTTACAAATCTATCAGCTAATCAAACTGATCACATGCTTCTCCATGAGTTCTCCTAAGCAGGGCCATCCCTATTTAAGACTGGCTTATTTACATTCACATCCTAGCATGATCTGGGTTCTGGATACCTGAAGGACTTGTTGCAACTGCATTAACCCCCCCCTCCCCCCCAATCTTAAAGGATCTAATAACTTGGTCACCCCCAGAGTTCACCTCAAAACCATTAGACACAGAGCCTTCGGTCATGCTGCCCCTACACTTTGAAAACTCCCTGCCACACCCAATCAGGACATCTCCATCCGCGGAAGCATTGAAGTCCAAACGCCACTTGTTTAGTCTGGCATTTGTGAAAACCTGAATATTTCCTCTGTAAGGCCCGGTGCACACCAAAACCCGCTAGCAGATCCGCAAAATGCTAGCAGATTTTGAAACGCTTTTTCTTATTTTCCTGAAGCGTTTCAGCTAGCATTTTACGGTTTTGGGAAGCATTTTTGGTGTAGTAGATTTCATATATTGTTACAGTAAAGCTGTTGCTGAATAGCTTCTGTAACAAAAACGCCTGCAAAACCGCTCTGAACTGCCGTTTTTCAGAGCGGTTTGCGTTTTTCCTATACTTCACATTGGAGGCAAAACGCCTCCGCAATTCAAAAAATGCCTCACCCCGGGAGTATGCGTTTCAGCAAAACGCCTCCCGCTCTGGTGTGAACCAACCCATTGAGATACATTGACCAAGCGTATCCGCAGCCGCAAGCGGCTGTAAAAACGCCGAAAAACCCGCTCGGTGTGCACCAGCCCTCACGCAGTCCAGCCTGCAGCCCTGTATTGAGTGGAGACATATCTATGCTCTTTGAGTCCTATGGGAGAAAAGCACTTTATACATGTTATTGTATTGTATGTCACACATGCACCTGACAGCGGACAAGCAGCGAACGAGACCGGGAGCAGCTGTACCTACCAGGGTAGGTAGGTAGGTAGGTAACCCCCCCCCCTGCCCAGCAGCAGCTGGAGTAGGTTAGATATGAATGCACAGGTGACACATTTATATTTGGGGGGGGTAGAGGCCGAGGGTTTTGTTGTGTTAACGCACACTGTTAACGCCACACATCTTATCGACAGTGTCGGCCTGAAATTTCCCAGTATGCTCAATAGATACGATTTCGGAACAAAACCTGTCATATAGTCGATCAGGCATGCTTGTTGTGGCACCAATTTCCATCCAATTTGATAAAATTATCGAGTCGGATGGATGATCCGGCCATCCAATTTGATACATTTATGTGACCTTAACACTACCCTTTCCCTCTCTGATGCCGAATACACTTGGTGACATTTTCTGGCAGATTTACTGCCAGATAGACTATTTCCAACATGTCCTATCTGATTTATGATAAATTTTCTGTTCCCTTCTATTGAAAAATCGATCAGAAAATCATAGCAGACATGTTGGAGTTAATAGATCTGACAGTAAATCTGCCAGAAAATCTCATCGTGTGTACCAGGCATAAAGGTGACCATACAGTAAGATCCCGCTCAGGTTAAATTTGATGTGAAAAGGATCAAATCCTTCCACATACATATTTTAATGCACATATTTTAATAGATTTCAGCATGAAATCTACTGAATATCTGTGGAGCCACGCACTGCCTGGCTGGCAATTCAGGTCTACACTGTATTGCCCTGCCCCCCAGATCGTACAGAGCGTAGGCACCAGGGCTTAAACTCACCTGTCCATGAGCACATGTGTTCTCTCCGCTGGCAGGTGCTTGTCCCAGTGTCTTCTCTCTCGGAGCGCCTGTGTTATGTGATAAACACTCTAGCATTCATCACGGGACACAGGCATCATGAGAAATAAGACACATGGAGTAGGGGCCAGTTGGACTGAAGAAAAGACAAGAAGGCGGCTAAGTGAGTGTAGGCTCTGTTGCCCACACATTACACATCCCTGTGAACAAATGCTCCTGACCCGCCATTGATTAAGCGAAATCTTCCATCTGACACTATCACAGTGGTGTAGTTGATTGCACTCTGGCCTTGCAGTGCTGGGCCCTTGATTCAAATTCCAGCCTGGGCACGATCTTCAGTTTGTATGTTTTCACCCGGTCTGCATCAGTCGGATTATCCACAAGGCAACTAAGGCAAATGCATAGGGCCTAGAGGGATACTGGGGCACAGTTGATGCTACCCCTATCCAAATTTTAGCAAAAAAAAAAAAAAAAAAAAAAGAAATTAAAAAAAAAAATTAGGAGGGCATCAAAGCTGGGCACAAAGTTGTTTCTTGTCAAGGGCCCCATTTCACCTGAATACATGGCTGGTCAGCATGGGTTTCCTCTAGTCACTCACGTTTCCTCTCACATTGCAAAAACATACATATGAGTAATCGGCCTGGTAGTGCTCTTGCAGCGATTGGCAAAATGCTGCTAAAGTGAAACCTTAAGGGGCGTTTCTACTTGAAGTGTTTCTATTATTAAAAAAAAAAAAAATAAAAAAAATTATATTAACATATAGTTAGACAGCTATATCAACCACTTTACCCCCGCCCGTACGAATTTCTCCATCCCTTTTTTCCATCCTTTAACCCCCAGGGACGGAGAAATCCGTACTTTCCGCGCTCCCGCCGCTGCCCGCGCTCCCGCTCGTAAACACACCGCCCGCTTGGAGATCAATGAACAGGAAAATCCATTCCCGTTCGTTGATCTAAGCCCCGCAATGATCCGCTGCTCTCTGATGAGCAGCGCGATCATTGTGAAAAAAAAAACACTTACCCAGCCTCCAAGTACTTCCTCCAAGCGGCAGGAAGGACGCTTGGAGGTCGCATTAAAACAAAAAGTTACTGTGGCCATCTTGTGGCCAAATAGTAAAACTACACCCTAAACATTTTTCACATACAAATAAATTACTTTTACACAAAAAAATTAACTCATTACCTCCCACACTCCCAATTTTTTTTTTCTTTTGTAATAAAAAAAAAAAAAAAAAAAAGTACAATAAATAAAAAAAATACATAAATAGTTACCTTAGGGACTGAACTTTTTAAATATTTATGTCAGGAGGGTACAACACTGTTACTTTATAAACTATGGGCTTGTAATTAGGGATGGATGCAAAACTGAAAAAAATGCACCTTTATTTCCAAATAAAATATTGGCACCAAACATTGTGATAGGGACATAATTTAAACAGTTTTATAACCGGGACAAAAGGGCAATTACATTTCATGGGTTTTAATTACAGTAGCATGCATTATTTAAAAACTATAATGGCCGAAAACTGGAAAATAATGAATTTTTTCCCACATATTTCCTATTTTCCTATTAAAACACATTTAGAATAAAATAATTCTTGGCATAATGTCCCACCTAAAGAAAGCCTAATTGGTGGTGAAAAAAACAAGATATAGTTCGTTTCATTGTGATAAGTAATGATAAAGTTATAGACTAATGAATGGAAGGAGCGCTGAAAGGTGAAAATTGCTCTGGTGGTCAGGGTGTAAAACCCCTCAGTGGTGAAGTGGTTAATGGCTGCATAACCAAACTGTGATTGCTCAAGAAATCGTGGGACTTACATGATTTAGGATTTGCAAGCATTTAGCGATCTCCCAAAAAGTGCCAGCAGTGGGGCCCAGGCCTGACACTGACCTATTCTGTGCCTAAGACGCATTAATAGGAAAAAAAAAAAAGCATAGGGACATTTGGATGCGGAGTTAAGCCTAAAGACGTCTCGCCTTACTCTAGCTACTCTCCTACCTATTTTAAAAACAAATCTCCTACTGATAACCTGTCTTCCCGTGTAATTTGGGCTCCTGCTATTGCTGGCGCCCGAAATATACAATTTTTATCATAATTTAACCACTTTACCCCCGCCCGTACGAATTTCTCCTTCCCTTTTTCCATCCTTTAGCCCCCAGGGACGGAGAAATCCGTACTTTCCTCGTTCCCGCCGCTGTCCGCGCTCCCACTAGTAAACACGCCGCCGCCCGCCGATCAATGAACTGGAAAATCCATTCCCGTTCGTTGATCTAAGCCCCGCAATGATCCGCTGCTCTCCAATGAGCAGCGCGATCATTGTGAAAAATAAACACTTACCCAGCCTCCAAGTACTTCCTCCAAGCTTCCTCTTGTGGCCAAATAGTAAAACTACACCCTACACATTTTTCACATACAAATAAATAAAATTTTACACAAAAAATTAACTCATTACCTCCCACACTCCCAATTTTCTTTTTTTGTAATTAAAAAAAAAAATTAAAAAATGTACAATAAAAAAAATACATAAATAGTTACCTTAGGGACTGAACTTTTTAAATATTTATGTCAGGAGGGTACAACACTGTTACTTTATAAACTATGGGCTTGTAATTAGGTATGGACGCAAAACTGAAAGAAATGCACCTTTATTTCCAAATAAAATATTGGCGCCAAACATTGTGATAGGGACATAATTTAAATTTATAACCGGGACAAAAGGGGAAATACATTTCATGGGTTTTAATTACAGTAGCATGCATTATTTAAAAACTATAATGGCCGAAAACTGAAAAATAATGAATTTTTTCCCACATTTTTCCTATTTTCCCATTAAAACACATTTAGAATAAAATAATTCTTGGCATAATGTCCCACCTAAAGAAAGCGTAATTAGTGGTGAAAAACACAAGATATAGATCGTTTAATTGTGATAAGTAATGATAAAGTTATAGACGAATGAATGGAAGGAGCGCTGAAAGGTGAAAATTGCTCTGGTGGTCAGGGGGTAAACCCCCTCAGTGGTGAAGTGGTTAAGCTTCCGCTACTGCCCAAATAATGTAGCACTAAGGCCATAAATTAAATTACGGCCCATGGTGGTGCCCAAATAACCCATCTCACCTAAAACTATCCTCTACTCATTCTCTGTCTCCCCCTTCCCAAACCATCTCCTCTTTCTAACACTAATCTCTCCTGACAGTGGCGTAGCTAAGGAGCTTTATGAGCACAGGACCAATAGAGAGCTAATACTGTAGTTGAGGAGGGGCCCCTCTGGCCCAAGGGCCCCCCCCCCCCGATGCGGTCGCTACCTGCACCCCCTATTGCTACGCCCCTGTCTCCTGGGACATAAATTCTGCCAGGTTGCATAAATTGCTACAACACCGGAGCCTATCTAATGCTTTCTTCTACAAATGTTCAAAACCGATAATGCAATAATGTAGCATAGTGATTTTTAGTGGTGGAGTCAGGTGCTTCTGTTTCTGTTGATTTGCGTAAAAGTGCTGCTTCACATTTAGCTTACCGCCTGTCCTCGTTCAAGCGTTGGCCCGGTCCCGCGGCTTTAAATTTGAGATCTGTTTTAATGCCTTGAAACAGCTTTTTCATTGTTACGCAGGCAGGAACCAGATGAGATATTAATGCAGCGGACAAAACCAGAATCCCAGTTGCAAGCAATCACATTACGTGCTGTACGCTGAACCTCCTGTCCGACTGATACCTTAATATATATGTATTTACCGTTGTGTTTATATACATATAGCAGCCCGACGCCTACCACTATAGTTATGCGGAAGTCAAGTCACTCGTGAACTTCCGTTTAACTAGTTATTTGGTAGAACAAATGTGTAACAGTAACGTCAAAACCCTATCGGAATAAAAGAGGCGGTACTTCCGGCGAAGACGTCAAACCGCTTCAGTGGAGTAGAGAGTGGTTGCATTTTCAAGCTAGAAACATGCCATATGATTTTAAACCGGGTGATCTAGTTTTCGCAAAGATGAAAGGATACCCGCACTGGCCGGCGCGAGTGAGTGGCAATTCATATATGGAGGTGGATTATGGAACGTGATTTAGTCAAGGATGGCCTAGATAAGTCTTTGGCGGGTTAAATCGGGGCGTAGAGTAGTAATAGTAGTAGTAGTAATAATAATAATGTTATCTGATTTGTGGGCGATTGCTTTTAGACAGCTGTTAGTGCGTGTGATCGAGATTGTGTTTGTGGAATGTTATTTTTATGTAATGCTGAGCTAAATGGCTACAATTTTGTTAGTATAGGTTATTATATAAAAAGTGTGTGTATCTCTCCCCCAAGTTGGTTTCCAATGCACATGTGCAGGCCTCGTTCACATTAGGCAATGTGCATTCGAAATGCAAGCGTATAACATCAGCGTTGCTGTGTGTTGCGCTTCTGATCACATTCATTACAGCCATGGCACTGTGGTGTGCATTGTCAGCAAATTGCATCGCAGTGCTGCGCAGCATGTAGTCTAAACGTTAGAAGTGCTGTCTATGCACTTCTGATGTTCTAGCTGATCTCACGCCATACACGCTGCTAAAATGTGCAAGGCAGCACGTATAGTGTGAACCTGAAGTTTCCTCCAGCCCGCTCTGCATGGATCGCTTCCATGCAGTTTTTCTCCGTTTACTCACAGTAGAAACCCCATAAGTTTGGCCAGACTGGACCAGTCAGCGCACGTGCAGTGTGGTTGCTTGCATCCCCCGTCTCGATCCCAAGGCTGGGAACAATTTGCGCCTGCACAGTACTACTGCGCAGGCACAGACCACTCTCAAGAAAAAAACTCAAATCCAGGCACATTGCCTCTAGTTAGGACATTTAAATAAGTAATTTAAGAAAAGGGAGGTGCTAAAGGGGGTGTGGGCAGAAAAATAGCAAAAGTCAGTAACCCTTTGCACACTTGCTTGCAAATGTTCAAACAAATCCATTCACAGAGCACCACTGTTATCCCTACAGCTAAGTTAAAAGCTGGGGTCTTGCAAAGGAATGCATTCTCTTGCTTAGTCACTTACACTGCGCAGAAGTACCCAGGTAAACATACGTGTCCATTTGTTTGAACATTTGCATGCGTGTGTGCCAAGGGTTACTGATTTTTACAGAACGCTCTCAGCTACAGGAGTGAGACGGGGGACGTGCCCAGCCACACTGTGCATGCACTGACTGGCACCGCCTGGCCAAACTTGCGGGGCTTTTACCAGGAGGAGGCGGAGGAAGATGGCGTGGAAGTGATCCGTGCGGAGGTGGCTGGAGCAAGCCCCAGGTATGTCTAAAACTTTTCTAATGATTTGTCTCTGGTACACTTTAAGGGGACCCCACAGGAAACCTTACAGGGAGCAGGTCTCGAATCACAGCACCCTCTTACAGCACAGAGTGTTGTGATTGGCCAAATGTTGTGAGCGTAGTTTACTTCCACTTATCTAAAACCTAGATGTTTGAAAAGGTGCTGTCCACCCAATCACGGTAGCTGAATTTCCCCAGGGGTGTGGAGTCGGAGTCGGGGCAATTTTGGGTGCCCGGAGTCGGGAAAAAATGCTCCGACTCCTAATAAATTTGTAACTGTAATTAAAATAGAAAATATGATAAAATGTTCTATTTCTCAGATAAGTCATTAAAAATAATGTATATATACAGTAATAGCTGTGCTTAGTCTACAAAAATGAAATAAACCAATCAAAATTAGTTACTTGTGCTGCTTCAATAAAGCAGTCCCCGTATTTTTAAGGTCAGATATACACATCTGATTGTGACAGTATATATGATGTGTACACAGGAATCTGTTATATATACTAAATAACATTTATGCTGTAAGAATAAAGCCTAATGTGTAGCCGTGTCACTAAGGCCCAGTGCACACCGAGCGGTTTTTGGAGCGATCCGCCGGCCGCATCCGCCTACAAAAAACGCTTGTCTAATGTATTGCAATGGGATGGTGCACACCGGCGGTTTGCGGTTTTTGCCAAGCCGCAAACGCGCCTCCTGCTGCGCGTTTGCGGATTTCGGAAGCGTTTCGTCCTCAATGTAAAGTATAGGAAAAACGCAAACCGCTCTGAAAAACGCTACTTCAGAGCGGTATGCCAGGCATTTTTGTTACAGTAGCTGTTCAGTAACAGCTTTTACTGTAACAATATGTGTAATCTGCTACACAAAAACGCACCCAAAACCGCTAGGTATGTTAAGAAAACCTCTCTAAACATACCTAGAATCGTTCTGAAATCAGCTCCCAAAACCGCTAGCGTATTGCGGATCTGCTAGCGGTTTTGCTGTGCACTGGGCCTAATAGAGATGGTCAATGACATGGAAATAATTCTGCATTGATGCTGATTTATGCAAATGTATGCACTCCCTTTGCTCATGAAATCAAATAATTTGATATGTTAAAATTTGGTTTGGTGACTACAAATTAAAGGGTACCTGAGAAGGATGAAAAGAAAAGTTTTATACATACCTGGGGCTTCCTCTAGCCCCCTTCAGGCTAATCAGTCCATCGCTGTCCTCCACTACCTGGATCTTCTGCTATCAGTCCTGGTAATTCAGTCAGGCAGCCCAGCCACGTACCGCTCCCACAGCCAGGAGCGTTCTGCACCTGCACAATAGTGCTGCGCAGGTGTAGTACGCTCCCGGCGGCGGAGTGTGTGCATGCGCACTATGCTCGACTGGCTCAAGTACCTGGACTCATAGCAGAAGATCCAGGTGGTGGAGGAGGACAGTGAGGGACTGATTAGCCTGCAGGGGGCTGGAGGAAGCCCCAGGTATGTATAAACTTTAATTTCATCTGTCTCAGGTTTACTTTGTTACACAGTAGTACTATACTCTACATATGCACTCCCCACAGAGCTGCAGGGAATCCACTGAGAATGTTGTGCACATTGAACACAGAGGTGTTGTCTGTCACCCATAAACCTGGTTCAGATTGTGCATGAAGAATGTGTAATAGAGGAAGAATCGCCTCATTCCCCTGCAGAGTACCTGCACATCACTCTTACATGTACCCACAGTTACATTGCCTAGGGCCTGAGAGATGTTCTTTGTTCCGGTTTGTACCTTTTACAAGTACTTTTACCAAGGACTAATTTTAGTCTAAAGGGAATAAATATAGCAGTCTCCACATCCTTCTCACTTCAGTTGACTTGTAAAATTCATAAGCGTTGACAGTTAGAGACGAATTTCACGTTGCATACTTTTAATCAACAAAATTGTAATATGAAAATTAGAGGAGTCGGAGTCGAGGAGTCGGTGGAATCCTAAACTGAGGAGTCGGAGTCGGTGGATTTTTGGACCGACTCCACAGCCCTGAATTTCCCTATGAGTTTTCTGCTGGGTCCCCTACAGTAGACTAGCGCTGAGAATTCTCACATCCTCTAAGGAGTGAAAGTCTGAGATTATGGCCTCAATTCACTAAGATCATAAACTTACCACCACACATCGATCTTGCCGTATTGAAGCAGCCATACACTGGTCGATTGCCACCAGATCGACCAACAGATAGCTCTCTCTCTGATTAGAGAGGGATCTAATGGCTTCCCATACACTGCAAACAGATTTTGAATCCATTTCAGCTTGAAATCGATTTACAACCTGTGAAACTGCCGCCTGGTCGCGACCCTGCTCCCCTGGACAGCCACAGCACATAACCTGTCCACCGCCATGAGTCCCCGCAGTCTCATTTCTTCCAGCGTACTCCAGCTTCACTTCTTGTCCTGTCCTGTCACAAGCAGAAAGTTCAAACAGTAGAGCGCCCTCTACTGTTTGAACTTCGGTTTCTCACGGGGACATGAAGTGAATAGAAGACGGCGGAAGAAGTGAGAGACTGCGGGGACTTGCGCCGGCCAGTTGATGTATTGCTGCATCGGTCGTCGCCGTATCGAACACTGCTAATGACGCGCTCCCGACCCGCCGGCGATCAAGCAAAACTTTCCATTTGGGCAGATCGATGAAATTGATCGATTTCGGGTGGAAATTGGTCGATTGGTTGTGTTAACTATTTCACAGTGCGCTCCCTCCGTACTGCACAGGCGCTTGCGTAAGGCAGGCGTCAGAAAGATGGAGGGAGTCACTGCGCATGTGTAAAACTGGCGCTACTGGTCGAAATTACGGGACCCAGTACTGGCGATGGAGAAGGCTGAGGAGGGCGACGTGGGAGCGTTCCATGTGGATGGGACTGGAGGAAGCCCCAGGTATGTATAAATCTATTCTGTTAATCTCTTGAGTTTCTTTAAAAACTACCTTAACCAAAAAGTACATTTTATAATACAATACAATAACATTTCTATAGCGCTTTTCTCCCATAGGACTCAAAGCGCTTAGGCTCTCTCAGATTCAGTAATTAGTAGGATGAAGTATTCACACAACAAAAGTTATATTTCTGCAAATGCCAAACTGAACAGGTGGGTTTTCAGTCTGGATTTAAACACGTCCAGGGATGGAGCTGTCCTGATCTGTTGAGGTAAGGAGTTCCAAAACATAGGGGCAGCATGACAGAAGGCTCTGGGACCAAAAGTTTCCAAGTGGACTCTGGGTATGACTAGATTATTAGAACCTGTTGATCTGAGAATGCGGGGATTGCTACGCAGCTGCAACATATCTTTCATGTATCCAGGGCCTAAATTATTCAGGGATTTAAATGTCAGTAGGCCGATCTTGAATAGGACCCTCCATTCTATAGGTAGCCAGTGAAGGGAGTGCAGGACTGGCATTATGTGGCAGTGACGGGGTTGGTTGGTTAGCAGTCTGGCAGCAGTATTCTGTATCAGCTGTAGTCGGTACAAGACCTTTTTTGGAAGGCCAGTGTAGAGAGCATTGCAGTAGTCCAGTCGGGATGTGATGAAGGCGTGGACTAAGGTTGGCAGATTTTCTGGGGGTATGAGGTGCTTGATTTTTGCAATGTTCTTCAGGTGAAAATAGGATGATTTCACCACAGCAGAGATTTGAGTTCTGAACTTTAAATCCCAATCAATTAGAACTCCCAGGCTACGCACATGATCAGAGCTGCGCAGATCCGTGCCTCCTATTCCCAGTGGTGAAGACTGCAAGTTAAGTTGTTTTGTTATCATGCTCTGCCCTCCTATCAGAAGGACTTCAGTTTTGTCTGCATTTAGTTTCAGCCAGTTGTCATTCATCCATTGCTGTAGTTCACGTAAGCAGGCGTTTATAGTTAGAGTTGGGTCTGTCACACCAGGCTTGAAGGAAAGATATAGTTGAGTGTCGTCTGCATAGCAGTGGTATGTCAGGCCATGTTTTTGGATTAGTTTTCCCAGCGGTAACATGTAAATCGTGAAAAGCAGGGGAGAGAGGATTGAGCCCTGGGGCACCCCATACCCAAGTGATACAGGGGTGGACAGGAAGGGCCCCATAGACACTTTGTGGGTTCTGCCACTCAAGAAGGATTGGAACCACTGAAGAACTATGCCATCAATGCCGCAGTATTCCTGTAGCCTGTTTATCAAGATGTCATGGTCAACTGTATCAAAGGCTGCAGAAAGGTCTAGCAGTATGAGGATGGAGCACTCTCCTCTGTCTCTTGCCATGAGCAGGTGGTTGCATATTTGGATGAGGGCCGTTTCAGTGCTGTGGTGTTTCCTGAAGCCAGACTGGAATGGGTCATAACTGTTGTTTTGTAGGATTTTGGCTTCTAGCTGGAGGTAAACAGCTTTTTCAATTAGCTTGCCCAGAAAGGGAAGGTTAGAGACAGGTCTGTAGCTGGTCATTGCATCTGGGTCCAGGGAGGGTTTTTTGAGGAGAGGCCTGATGATTGCTTCCTTCAGTAAAGCAGGAAATATCCCTGATTTTAAGGAACAGTTAACAATTTTTAGGAATACCGGTACGAACAGGTCGGGGCAGTTCAACATGAACTGTGTTGGGCCAGGATCTAGGTCACAGGTAGTTAGGCGGACATGAAGGAGGATGCTTGATGTGACTTCTTCATCAATTTCTTTGAAGTTTGACCAAGGTGTTACATTGTCTCTGCTAATGGTCTTCGGCGCTATATTAGGCTCAGATGCTGTAAGTTGGATGTCGGACCTTATAGCGGAGACTTTGTCTGTGAAGAAATGGGCAAATTGGTCACAGAGGTCCTTTGAAGACTCGATGTTAAGTTTTTGACATGCCGGGTTGCAGAGTTTTTCCACTGTGCGGAACAGTTGGGCTGGTTTGTTAACTGCATTTGCAATCTCTTGTGATCGAAAGGATGATTTTTTTCCCGTGATTACCTTTTGGTAGCTCTTCACGTGGAGGATTAAGGCATGTTTGTCTTCTGGGGACTGAGATTTGCGCCACAGTCTCTCAAGTTTTCGGCCTTGTCTTTTCAGCTCTTTTATAGCGTTATCAAACCACTGTGCATGATGGTGTGGAGTAAGATATTTGGTGCGCAGAGGAGCAATGGTCTCAAAGGTGGAGGACACACATTTGTTGTATTTAAACACCAGAGTATCAGGGTCCAAGCTGGAGTCAGTCAATTCATCAAAGCTAAGGTTATCTCGGATATGTTGAGGTGTTAGCCCTTTTAAGCGGCGATATTTTATTTGATTCTTGACCTGGTGTTTGACAGCTGGTATTGAGAGGGAGAAGTGGATAGTGTGATGGTCTGACCAGGCAACAGGATTAATTTCCACATTGGCTATTGACAGCCCAGTATGGAATATAAGGTCCAGAGTGTGGCCTTTCCTGTGAGTAGCAGAGCTGATTGATTGGAGGAAGCCCAGTTCATGTAAGGCACGAGGTAGCTCTATTCCAAGTTTTGAAGAGGAGTCATCCACCCATGTATTGAAATCTCCAAGAACAATCCATCTGGGGTGTTCCAGTGTTAGGTTGCATAGGAGGTCTACAGGTTCCTTAAGGAAGTCTGAGTGTTTTTCTGGTGGGCGGTAGATCAGCAATATGTTAATGTTTTTCTCAGCTGAAAGTTGCACCCCCAAGCATTCAAACGAGTTGGTAGGACCTACAGTAAGTGGTCTGATTTTCAAAGCTGATCTAAAGCAAAGTGCAACCCCTCCTCCCCTGCGTTCTTTCCTGTTGCAGTATATCACGGAATAGTTTGTTGGCACGGCAGCCTCCAGGGTGGGGCCAACTGGTTCAGAAAGCCAAGTTTCAGTCAGGCAGGCCAGATCAGAAGACTCTATTAGATCATGTATGATTGCTGTTTTGTTGTTTATCGATCTGACATTACAGAGGACAACCTTGATGGGGCTACCCTGGGAGCTAGGGTCTGAGATTGATGACTCCAAGACAGAACAGTCTCCAGATGTGTGGCTGTCATCTCTGCTGGAGCTATTAGGGTTGTTGGCTGGGTGTACTCTGCAGATTTTGTCACAGAGTTATTTTGGTTCTGCGGTGAAGGATATCTTTTCCCACGTCCTCTCGAGCCTCTCTTTGTCTTTCTGAAAATTCCAACAGACTTCAGTAGAATTATTGTGGATTTGTCAATTGGATAGATATTTCTTGGTTGGTATACAGCTAGAAGTCTCTCTGCTGAATATTGATGTTTACACATTAGGATGGACAAGAGACAGCTCAGGGCTCCTGCTGAGATAGGTCCTATTTAGAGTCAAGGTGTGAAGTTTGTCAGCTGTGGCTGGTATCCTGCAGAGATCAAAGGGCCTGTATAGATTGAATTGTCCTTACACAGAGATGTATGGATGGACAGCATGAATTTGAAAACACACAGTTCTTTGTTTAGGAATTTGAAGATATAATGTATAATATATGTAGAAAAATATAGTCTATTGAGCATAGATGCTGTAGATAATCGATGAAAGTTACTCACAGGATGGGAGAGGGCAGGCACAAAGAGGCAGAAAGTCTTTAAGGTCTCAGGTCAATTCCAAGGAAGGTGTGCAGTGTTCAGCCGTGTGTGATACCAAGGAAGATCCAATCCAGCTTAAATCTTTGCCATCCCAAGTAATCCAGGTGTTCTGAAAGGTTATAGGTGTTGCTGGAGAAGTGATACATTAGAATCCACTGAAATTTCGGTCCAGTCTTTTCATTAAGAGGTTTAAAGTAGCAGAAATGAGATGTAATGTCTGGAGCAGACTTAGAGAGCAGCAGCACCAGTCTGGGCGCGCACAAACACCTCTCCAAGCAGCCTATCTTCCGTTATGGCTAGTGAACTGATTTGTGCCACTCCTCCTTGTCTGCATTGTGTTTACATCCGCAGTTTAGTTTTTACTGCGTTTTCAAATATGGCGATTGAACCCGGACAGAGCGGGTATCTCCTGCTTCGTGCTCGTGCACTGTTTAACTTCAGTGCACAAGCTGAGCGTCTTCGTGTCAGGCGCGTGTCTTCGTGTCAGGCGCGTGGCTGTGCGGAACTTCGGGCGCAGTGACCGCTTGTTGGTCACGTGCGTGCACACACATCACGTGAGAGGTAACACGCACAGTACAAAGCAATCGCTACTAAGACCCAGGAAGGTCTTGTGGAAAGGCAGTGACTCACACTCATCGATTGGTCATTAGATTGGGATACAGATGAGGAAGGCATTTTTAGAGAGTGGGGGCAACAACAAAAGTGCAGACATTGCAGTAAGGGGCACTACAGCAAAAAACTGTGACATTTCAAATATGTGCAAACATATACAAATAAGAAGTACATGTTTTTTCCCCAGAGTAAAATGAGCCATAAATTACTTTTCTCCTATGTTGCTGTCACTTACAGTAGGTAGTAGAAATCTGACAGAAGTGACAGGTTTTAGACTAGCCCATCTCTTTATAGGGGTTTCTCAGGGATAGATTTATTTTCAAAAGCACTTAGTGAATGGCAGTTGCTCTGTCCAACTACCAAAGAATTGTGTAGCGAGCAGGGAAGCTGGCAGCATTATTGTTTAAATCCTTTTTAGGGAATATCTTTATAAAGAATAAAAGCCGTGCTGAAAATCTATGAAGAGATGGACTGGTCCAAAGCCTGTCACTTCTGTCAGATTTCTACTGCCTACTGTAAGTCATAGCATTACAGGAGAAAAGTCATTTATGGCTCATTTTACTCAGGAAAAAATGTACTTGTTATTTGTATGTTTGCACATATTTAAAATTTTACAGTTTTTCGCTGTAGTGCCCCTTTAAAGGATACCTGAGGTGACATAATGAGATAGACATGGGTATGTACAGTGCCTAGCACACAAATAGCTATTCTGTGTTCCTTTTTTTTCTTTATCTGCCTGAAAGAGTTAAATATCAGGTATGTAAGTGGCTGACTCAGTCCTGACTCAGACAGGAAGTGTCTACAGTGTGACCCTCACTGATAAGAAATTCCAACAATAAAACACTTTCCTAGCAGAAAATGGCTTCTGAGAGCAAGAAAGAAATAAAAAGGGTCAATAGTTCATAGATTTTAGCTCTGGCATACTTCAATGAATGTGTCATTGAGCAAAAACAATAGGAACGGTTTAAACTTAAAAAGTAAATTTAAACCTCTATGAATGAATAGAAAGGTTAAAGATAAAATGAAGAGGAAAAAGAATGCCTATAAGGTCTTAAAACAGGAGGGGACCGAGGCTGCACTAAGCAATTATAAGGAGTGCAATAAAAATTGTAAAAAAGAAATTAGGCAGGCAAAGATTGAAGCTGAAAAACAAATCGCTAAGGATATCAAATCTAACCCAAAAAAGTTTTACAAGTACATTAACTCTAAAAAAAGAAAGGTTGACTGTATAGGACTCCTAAAGGATGAGGGTGGGAACTCAATGGTGGATGACCAAGGTAAGGCAGAGTTATTAAATGCTTTCTTTGCTTCTGTCTTCACAAAAGAAACAGCACTGTTGCAAACTACAGAGGCGGAAGAGTCTCAATCTTCTAACTGTAATATTAAATACTTAACGCAGGAAGAAGTGAAGGCAAGACTAAATAAATTAAAAATAGACAAGGCACCTGGCCCGGATGGCATGCATCCTCGGGTCCTAAGGGAATTAAGTTCAGTTATAGATAAACCCCTTTATCTTATCTTTTGTGACTCTCTTGCAACTGGCAGAGTCCCAGTGGATTGGCTTACAGCCCACGTTTTCCCATTATTTAAGAAGGGCAAAAAATCAGATCCAGGAAATTATAGACCTGTAAGCTTAACATCAGTTGTATGCAAACTATTTGAGGGGTTACTAAGCGATACTATACATGACTTCATAGTAGAAAATAATCTTATTTCTCAGCATCAACATGGGTTTACTAAAGACAGGTCCTGTTTGACTAACATGCCCAGCTTTTATGAGGTAGTGAATGCTAATATGGATATTGGGAATGCTGTAGATGTGATATACTTGGACTTTGCAAAGGCCTTCGACACTGTTCCCCACAAAAGTCTGGTGCAAAAGTTGAGGATGCAAGGACTGGGGAAGAGTCTGTGTTCATGGATAGGGAACTGGCTAATGGACAGAAAACAAAGAGTTGTGGTCAATGGATCATACTCAAAATGGGAGACAGTTAGCAGTGGGGTCCCACAGGGGTCTGTTCTGGGTCCAGTGCTCTTCAATTTATTTATTAATGACCTAGTAGATGCAGTAGTGAGCAATGTTGCTATTTTTGCAGATGATACAAAATTGGGCAGAATCATCAACTCTCAGGAAGATAGTGTCATATTGCAACAGGATCTGGATAGGATGGCTATATGGGCACATACATGGCAGATGAAATTCAATGTTGAAAAATGTAAAGTCATGCATTTTGGACATACTAATGGTCTAGCACCATACAAAATAAATGGGATAGAGTTGGGGACATCAAACTTGGAGAAGGACTTAGAAGTACTCATTGACAACAAGTTAAATAATCGTACTCCATGCCAAGCAGCTGCAGCTAAAGCTAACAAAATTTTGGGATGCATTAAAAGGGAAATAAAAACTCGAGATGCTAGCATAATATTGCCCCTGTTTAACTCTCTAGTAAGGCCACATCTGGAATATGGAATTCAGTTCTGGGCACCACATTACAAAAAAGATATTGCAGAGACGAGCAACAAAATTGATATGTGGGATGGAAGGTCTCACTTATCAAGAAAGGTTAGATAAACTGGGTTTATTTAGTCTAGAGAAAAGACGCCTTAGAGGGGATCTAATTAACATGTATAAATACATCAGAGGGCAATATAATAGCTTGGCGGATAAGCTTTTTGTCCCTAGGCCTTCTCAAAGGACTAGAGGACATGATCTGCGCATGGAGGAAAAACGTTTTAGCCATTTATTTAGGAAAGGGTTCTTTACAGTAAGTGATTAATATGTGGAATGCATTGCCACAGGAAGTCGTTATGACAAACTCTATACCTGCATTTAAAGGGGGCTTAGATGCTTTCCTTGCGTTGAAAGACATCCATGGCTACAATTACCAGGTAATGCCTAATGATGTTGATCCAGGGATTTTATCTGATTGCCATCTGGAGTCGGGAAGGAATTTTTCCCTTTAGGGTCTAATTGGACCATGCCTTGTAAGGGTTTTTTCGCCTTCCTCTGGATCAACAGGGATATGTGAGGGAGCAGGCTGGTGTTGTACTTTATACTGGTTGAACTCGATGGACGTATGTCTTTTTTCAACCAAAATAACTATGTAACTATGTAACCTAAAATAAAACTGTGGAATATCTTAAGTCATTTTTAGAAGAAGGAAGATAGATACAATTGTTTATTTCATTACTTTATTTTATCCTTGGGTGTTCTTTAACTTTAGAATGGCATACATGTCAATAAAAGAAAAAATGGTTTAGGTTTCCTTTAAGTTACCGTATTTTCCGCCGGATAAGACGCACTTTTTCTCCCCCAAAAATGGGGAGGAAAAGTCCCTGCGTCTTATACGGCAAAGGCAGGGAATCCCCAACTTGCGAACGGCCGCCGATATAAACCGCCGACCCGCCGCCATTGGGGATTCCCTGCCTGTGTGGGTGATCACTGTGCCTGGCTCCCCCGTGTGCCACAGCTTTTCCCCTCTATTTTCCTCCTGCCCCGCTCCATGTGCGCACATCCCACGGGTCTCCGATATGCCCACCTCCTCACCCCCTTGTCTCCGAGATGCTCACCTCCCCCCGTGTCTCCGATATGCCCCCCGTGATGCCCACCGTAAATCCTTCCCCCCTCCGGGTCTGCAGCTGTAGCGGCTTACCTGATACATGCCGCCGCGAAGTCTGCAGACACCCGGACACTCCATATGTTTCCTCTACTGCGCGGCTTGTACTGATTGCGTCATCAGTAGCCGCGCAGTAGAGGAAACATATGGAGTAGCCGGGTGTCTGCAGACTTCGCGGCGGCATGTATCAGGTAAGCCGCTACAGCTGCAGACCCGGAGGGGGGAAGGATTTACGGTGGGTATCTCGGAGACACGGGGGGCATATCGGAGACACGGGAGGTGGGCATATTGAGAGACGGGGGGAAGATGGGCATATTGGAGACACGGGGGAGGTGGGCACATGGAGGGGGGCAGGAGGAAAATAGAGGGGGAGAAGTGAGGCACCAGTCAAAGAAGGACATGTGGGGGAGCCAGGACACATGGGGACAGGACACATGGGGACAGGACACATGGGGACAGGACACATGGGGACAGGACACATGGGGACAGGACACATGGGGACACAGGGAGCCAGGACACAGGGAGCCAGGACACAGGGAGCCAGGACACAGGGAGCCAGGACACAGGGAGCCAGGACACAGGGAGCCAGGACACAGGAGGACACATGTGGGAGACATGACAAAGGACACATGGGGAGAAGAGGCACACAGGACACATGGGGGAGATGGCACACACAGAAGGGAGACATGGGGCACACAGGAGGACAGATGGGGCACACAGGTGGAGAGATAAGGTACACAGGAGGACACAACATGTTGAAAGACGCTCCTGGAATATAGACGTACCAGATTTAATATATATTTTTTTCCCCAGGTTTTTGCCCTCTAAACTTGGGTGCGTCTTATATTCCGGAGCGTCTTATACGGTGCGAAATACGGTACTTCCTCTGTAGTTAATTTTACATGCAGCTAATGAACAGCCCGTCTTTAACTTTAGAATTCTGTATTTATTTCAAGGATTGAAATGTTAACTTTAGAGATCTCTCTTTAACTTGGACAGAAGAGCTAAGTTTACGAACATAATGCTGGGCATACACAGTCAGATAATTCTTATCAATCGAGCCGCTGATGGCTCGATTGATAAGATCCAACCTGTCCGATTCCCCACCGGATCGATACTGCGCTCGATACCGGCGGGGAGAGCAATGGGAAGAAACGAGCGGCTGATTAGCAGCGCCTGCGGGGACGAGCGGGAATCGATCCGTGCGGACGAGCGGTGACGGGGCGGCATCGAGCCGCTGGCTCTATTCCAGCGCAAAAACTAACTGTGTATGCCCAGCATAACACTAGAAACAGCTCAGAAACTTTATTAAAGACCGGAGATAAGCTCATTAATTGAGACCAAAGTCTATTTCTTAAAGTTTAACTGTCGAGCTTAATCAAAAATCAATTCTTTATTTTTTGATCTGGTAAACAAGTAATAAGGATGCTAACCAGACAATCCAAAAGTTTAAAATCACTTACTTTTCTTGTTGATAAATGATTCCTGAGTTTACCTGACTCTTATTTGGTACACACAAAATTTGATACTCAAAAAAAGTTGCAAGGCATGCTGGTTTGTCCTTTTTTGCTTCTCTGCTTCCCTAACGTAGCCTGATTGGCTAAAGCAAATAGGAGTTTTGGGGAGCCTCTAATCACATTTTAGAAAAGCATTTTATTGTAATAAATATACACAGAAACAAAAATCCCTTTTAACCCTCCCCTTTGAGGCCTGGAACCCACTGAAAACCGCAAACGCAAAACGCAACCGCTAGCGTTTTGTCTGAGCGGTTTGCAAGCGGATTCATGCGCGTTTTTGGTCGCGTTTTGCAACATTGTATTTTTTTCCCCAGCGGGTGCCTAGCGTTTTGCGTTTTTATCCTGATTGGTCCTGTGAATTATTTTTCATTTTGTTAGTGTGCTGAACCGCAAAACGCTAGCAAAACCGCTCAGTTTAGGTTTTGCTGAGCGTTTCTGCTAGCGTTTCAATACTTTACATTGAAGCGCTAACGCTCCCAAAATGCTGCAGGTCCTGCGTTTGCGTTTCTGGGAAACGCAAACGCTCCTGTGGAAGTTGCCCCATTCATTAACATTAGCCCAGCGTTTTGGCAAACTGCTAGCGTATCGCAGTGCTGCCAAAACGCTGCCAAAAGCGCTCCTGTGGGTTCCAGCCCTTAGAATCAATTGGCTATTAGCAAAGCAAAGCGTGGGGCCCTATACTAAAGAAGTGCACTCCTAATGTCCATAGTATTATTCAGGGCTGTGGAGTCGGTCCAAAAATCCACCGACTCCGACTCCTCAGTTTAGGATTCCACCGACTCCACGACTCCGACTCCTCTAATTTGCATATTACAATTTTGTTGATTAAAAGTATGTAACATGAAATTCGTCTCTTAACTGCCAACGCTTAGGAATTTTACAAGACAACTGAAGTGAGAAGGATATGTAGACTACTATATTTATTTCCTTTAGACTAAAACTAGTCCTTGGTAAGAGTACTTGTAAAAGGTACAAACCGGAACAAAGAACATCTATCAGGCCCTAGGCAATGTAAGTGTGGGTACATGTAAGAATGATGTGCAGGTACTCTGCAGGGGAATGAGGAGATTGTAAACAGACAACACCTCTGTGTTCAATGTGCACAGCATTCTCAGTGGATTCCCTGCAGCTCTGTGGGGAGTGCATATGTAGAGTATAGTACTACTGTGTAACAAAGTAAACCTGAGACAGATGAAATTAAATTTTTATACATACCTGGGGCTTCCTCCAGCCGCCTTCAGGATAATCAGTCCCTCGTTGTCCTCCTCCACCACCTGGATCTTCTGCTATGAGTCCAGGTACTTGAGCCAGTCAGGCGTAGTGCGCATGCACACACTCCGCCGCCAGGAGCATACTACACCTGTGCAGCACTATTGCGCAGGTGCAGAATGTTCCTGGCTGTGGGAGCGGCATGCGGCCGGACAGCGCTGACTGGCTGAATTACCAGGACTCATAGCAGAAGATCCGGGTGGTGAAGGACAGCGAGGGACTGATAAGCCTGAAGGGGGCTGGAGGAAGCCCCAGGTATGTATAAAACTTTACTTTTCATCCGTCTCAGGTACCCTTTAATTTGTAGTCACCCAACCAAATTTTAACATATCAAATTATTTGATTTCACCAGCAAAGGGAGTGCATACATTTGCATAAATCAGCATCAATGCAGAATTATTTCCATCTCGTTGACCATCTCTATTAGTGACACAGCTACACATCAGGCTTAATTCTTACAGCATAGATGTTATTTAGTATATATAAGAGATTCCTGTGTACACATATATACAGTCACAATCAGATATGTATATCTGACCTTAAAAATACGGGGACTGCTTTATTGAAGCAGCACAAGTAACTAACTAATTTTGATTTGTTTATTTCATTTTTGTGGACTAAGCACAGCTATTACTGTATATATACATTATTTTTAATGACTATTATCTGAGAAATAGAACATTTTATCATATTTTCTATTTTAATTACAGTTACAAATTCATTAGGAGTAGGAGTCGGTGCATTTTTTCCCGACTCAGACTCCAGGCACCCAAAATTGCCCGACTCCGACTCCACAGCCCTGGTATTATTAATAAAGTCTTCGGGGCCCCCTTAATAGTGTGGTTAATGCTTGCGAAGCAATAAGTCATGCGACAGTAGCAAGTCTCCGTTTTTTTAGCTAAATCAAGCAGGTGGGAACAGCAGTCAGACGGCAGATAGCAAAGCGTTCAGTGATGCAGTATGATATGCCTCTAGACACCCCTCATTGTATACGTGGCTTGTATTACCATCCATAACCCGACATACTAAGTCTGTAGACCGGCGCACGCCGGGACTTGCGCGTCCTAGTGCATATGGAGTGTATGGTTTCTTGGGCGGGTACTGCCGGTGCTATGGCCATTAGCGGTATGTTGCCAAACT